>NC_087160.1:29161931-29184431 GCF_035594125.1 Scylla paramamosain
ATACTTTCCCACACAGTCTTCCCAATAGCTCTTTCTTTTAAAACTTTCACAAGAGAACCTAATGCAAGAGTAATAACATGTGTATCATTAATATCTCTTTCTAGTACTTCTTTGGCACTTCTTTTCTTCTACAGTTATACCGAACCTGCTGCAGGGTACTAACACATTACAAAGGAATATAAAGGAAGTCCAAACAGCAACAGACCTTGAAGTCCTTACAAGGCTGTTTGGGTCATCAATACCTCCTCGTGCTTTCCTGAAAGTTCTCTCCTTCTCACACAGCTACGACGGTCGGGTGCCGCAGCTGCTGGAGGACATCCGCGCAGAGAACACTGAGCTGAAGATGACGAGGGAGGCAGCCACACTCACCTTTACCCGCCTCGCCCTGCAGCACGCCGGCCTCTACGAGTGTCGCGTTGAGTTTTTCCGCTCCCCAACTCACACCAGCCTCGTTAACCTCACGTTAGTCGGTAAGTGCGCTGATCTCACCTTCCTGTTATTCAACCTTCTATGTCATTTTCCTCACTTGAATATGTGGGGTGGGATTGCATTTATTACGTCTCCTAGTACATTTACACGGTAAGACTTTTAACTGTTTGATTGTTGCAGTTTCTTAATTTTACCCTAGTTGATGAGTGCGCTGACCTGATCTTCCTGTTACTGAATCTATCCTATTTTCCTAGCTTGACTATGTAGGGTCGGATAGCCTTTATTACGGCTCAAGTACATATGTTTACACGCTGAGACCTTTAACTCCTTGATTGTTATAGTTTCCTTAAGCTTCATAAAACGATCTAGCGGACCCTTAGTGCATACGTATGAATAGACACCACAGACAACAAAGTGAGTGGTCAAGGTGTAGCTAGTCAAGGTGTAGCTACTCATGTGAAGTAACACGCGTAACAGTCAAATGGTAAAGGACAAAGGGTACCAGTGCAGTGAGATTCGATTACTTAAGATTTACCCGATGACTTTACCACGTAGTCGTTGGAGTCTGTCTGTCGCCCTCTCTTCTGTCTAACACTAAGCACCTTTTGTCTGTCGCCCTCTCTTCTGTCTAACACTAAGCACCTTTTTCAATATCTTCTTTCTTAGCATTTGTCTTCCTCCAGTCCTCAATGCCTCCGAGTGTTCCTCCTTTACCCTCCTCCTCCTTCACCTTCTTTCTCTCCTCCATGACTGTCCGTGCGTTCTTTGTGCTCCTCGTCCATTTCCATGTTCCCTTCTTCGTTCGTCTCTTCGTACATTGTTCCCTTTCTCGACTAGTGCTTGTTCTCGCTTCTCCTTTTTCCTTCTCCGTTTCGCTGAGCACACCAATTATTTCATCCTCTTGGTGACGAGCCTTTCTCTCTCTTTTCTTTATGCTTTTCTTTTTTTTGCACCCATTTCCTTTGTCCTGTCATGATCACACTTTCCCGTAAGATTTTTAATAATTTCTTCGTGAATTCCTTGGTATTCATTCTCGCGGACTTTAATGTTGCCGCGATCTTTTCTTGCCTTCCTTCTTATTCTCCAGTAATGAAGGAATAATATTTGTGACCGCCAGGTCCCACTTTCCTCTCCGATTCTTTCCTCTTTCTACTTCTGGGTGACCTTGAATTCCTCTCTCTCTCTCTCTCTCTCTCTGCGCCTGTGGAATACATTGTTTTGACAAAGCAAGTTTTACTCTACATCACACTGGCAGATAACAACATTTACAGGCAGAAAGTTACATTGTTAGTGTTGCCTATCTTAAAGGCTAACTGGCATACATTTATGATTCTCTCTCTCTCTCTCTCTCTCTCTCTCTCTCTCTCTCTCTCTCTCTCTCTCTCTCTCTCTCTCTCTCTCTCTCTCCCCCCTCCCCTACAAGCCAATCCTTCTCTTTCGTCCTGGCAACACACCCTCATGTAATTTATCCGTCAGTTATCCATCGTCTTCTGCCAATCCTTCATTTTATCCGTCACTCCTCCTCCTTCATCATCCTAGTACACTTTTTTTCATCCTCTGCTCCCCTCCAGCTCCTAACTTCCTTTCTTCCTTCCTTTGCTGTATGCTTCTGTTTATTTTTTCCTCTTTTCCTCCATGTTCCTTTGCCATATGATTGTTTTTTTGTCTTTTCTTCTATGACACGCTAACCTCTTAGCATCTGCACTACGTAGAGTCGCCACCAGTCATTACTTAATCATATAAGAAAAGAACGTGGCCTTCTATTGAATGAGAGGCATTTGTGTGTATCGCAAATTCTTGGCCATTTAAGGATCGCCCGTGAACTATTCCACTACCGCAGCTGTCCTGCGTGAAATGTAAAGACCTTGGGAGTAACAGAATAACATCGAAAAACGTGCAGATAGACAGAGATAGAAAAAGACAGATAGATCGATAGATACAAAGACAGACATACAAACAGACAGATGGACCGACAGATAGGTGGATTGATTGATAGACAGATATATAGATAGAGAGATAGATAGACAGATAGATAGATAGATAGATAAATCTATGTGAGAAAGAGAGAGAGAGAGAGAGAGAGAGAGAGAGAGAGAGAGAGAGAGAGAGAGAGAGAGAGAGAGAGAGAGAGCGCTCCAGAAAACAAAGAAGTCCTTAGTTTTGGAAAAGTCTATCCACTTGTCTGTTTCTGGCAATGCTTCTGTATTTCCCTGGCTCTCTTAACTGTCACAGTCAGTCTTCTACATACCTGTGTCTGTTTGTGCGTGGGTCTCTCTCTCTCTCTCTCTCTCTCTCTCTCTCTCTCTCTCTCTCTCTCTCTCTCTCTCTCTCTCTCTCTCTCTCTCTCTCTCTCTCTCTCTCTCTCTCTCTCTCTGACACACACACACACACACACACAAACGACCACCATTACCACAACCAGCAACAAGAGACAAAGAAAACCTAAAACGACAATACGAAAGATTAATCAGCTCTGGACTTAGTATGACTGTGGTCATTAAAAAAACATGGAGGGGAAGAGGGTCATCACTGGGAGTAAGGAATGACACAAAAATTTCTCTCTCTCTCTCTCTCTCTCTCTCTCTCTCTCTCTCTCTCTCTCTCTCTCTCTCTCTCTCTCTCGGGTGTGTGTGTGTGTGTGTGTGTGTGTGTGTGTGTGTGTGTGTGTGTGTGTGTGTGTGTGTGTGTGTGTGTACATACGACGCGCCTCTCGTCCACTTCTGTATGTAAGAAGCTCCTGTATTTCCCTGAAGACTTCCTCTCTTGCCCTTCCCCATTATTATTCTCCTTTCCGCCTTTCTCCTTACCACTCCTCCCTTACCCCAATGAATAGAGCAGGAAGAGGAGTAAGAAGTAGCAGTATTATTGTTTTTATTATTATTATTACTATTATTATTATTATTATTATTTAGTAGTAGTAGTAGTAGTAGTAGTAGTAGTAGTAGTAGTAGTTGTAGTAGTAGTAGTAGTAGTAGTAACAGCAACAGCAGCAGTGACACCAGTAGTAGTAATAGTAGTAGTAATAGCAGGAGGAGGAGAAGGAGGAGGAAGAGGAAGAGGAAGAGGAAGAGGAAGAGGAAGAGGAGGAGGAGGAGGAGGAGGAGGAGGAGGAGGAGGAGGAGGAGGAGGAGGAGGAGGAGGAAAAATAGGGGAAGAAAAGAGAGGAAGAAGAGAAAGAGTTTGAAGGACAAATAGGTGAAGAGAAAGAGGAAGAGGAGAAGGAGGAGGAGAACAAAGAGGAGGCGGTGTAGGATATGTAGGTTAAATGGTTTTCGCTGTTTGTTACGTCGAGTCCCCCTAAAAGATATATTGTATTTTAAGTCCTTCAAAAAGTTCTTAATGGTGAATCAATCCTGCATCAACACAGAGTCATCGTGGCAAAGCCTGGCAATTACATCTGACGGGGAGATTAATGATGACAAATGAAACTTTAAGATCATCAGACTCTCTACTCAGTCACTGGGGAAGATGGCGCAGTTGAGAGAGAGAGAGAGAGAGAGAGAGAGAGAGAGAGAGAGAGAGAGAGAGAGAGAGAGAGAGAGAGAGAGAGAGAGAGAGAGAGAGAGAGAGAGAGAGAGAGACGCAACTTTGATATCCTGTCTTTCTAAATCTTGAGTTGATTCTTCATGAGTCTTGATTATCCATCTGCTTCCAATCTTCTTTCTGATCGTCAGTTTGAATTATGTAAAGGATGATCCACTGGCGATCTTCTAGTCGTAGCTGTCTCTACTAAATCTTTGTCATCCTCTCTTAGGGACTTCGGTGAAACCTTTGCTATTGTCTCTCTCGAATTATAAGAATCTGATAGATTTTGAGAAATATTTAATTTCTAGGTTTCTCTCATACAGTTTCTATCTATCTCTCTGAACTTCTACCTCGAGTTTCTTCGCAGTCTGTTCTGTTCCGTAGCTAGCCCTTGTTCTTCTAAATCTTTTAGGAGGGTTATGTCCTACCTCCTCACCTATTCCTATTATAAAAATGATCTCAGTCGAATTTCTTTTCCAGTCCACTCTTACGCTGATGACTCTTCCCTGGATAATTTTCAATGCCATTTTTTTCAGACTCCTAATTCAGCAGGAATTATAGTTAATTCAGAAAGGCCACTGAACATTTAATGTCTGACCTTTCTGTTATTTCAGAATGGTGCCAGGTAAATGTTGGTAGTTCAGTGATTCAGAAACTCAATTTCTTTACCTATCCAGTTGTCTCTTTTCCAGTGACATTCGACTATCCCCCTCCTCTACAATAAACATAAATTAGTGTGTTATTCTTCACTAAAAGTGTCAATTAATAATTTCAGATCTCTTCTCTTGCCCAAACAGCTTCCATGAAATTTATGATCGTTGTCGTTTACATAAATACTTTTCCTCTTCTCTGCGCTGGGTCTCATCCGTCCATGTGTGGAGTACTGCTCCCACAAATAGGGACAGACGGGTTTCAACTCATACAGCCGTCTTAAAAAGGGTGGAGTTAAGACCTTTTGTCTCATTGATTCTCCTCACTGCCATGATTGCCTCACTCACCACCGCACTGTTGCATCCTTTTACATTTTTATCATTTACATACCCACTACTCTTCTAAACTTGCTTTTTACATGGCCTTCCTCTTCCCTCAGCCTCGCTCCACAAGTCATTCTATGTATTTTTATTCCTATTCTGTCCACCATACTAATGCAAGAGTTGACCATTCTTCGCTCTTTCATCCATTTTACTGTTAGATTTTAGAACTCTCATCCTATTTCTGTTTTTTCTCCTGCCTACAACCTGAACCGCTTCAACGGGAGAGCACCGAGATCCCTTAGAACCTAAATTGGTCAACCTTTTTTTTTTATTCTGTTGTTTTTTTTTTTTCAGGAAGGGTTTTTTTTTTTTTATGTAGGAAGGACACTGGCCAAGGGCAACAAAAATCCAATAAAAAAAAATGCCCACTGCAATGCCAGTCCCATAAAAGGGTCAAAGCAGTAGTAAAAAATTGATGAATAAGTGTCTTGAAACCTCGCTCTTGAAGGAATTCAAGTCACAGGACGGTGGAAATACAGAAGCAGGCAGGGAGTTCCAGAGTTTACCAGAGAAAGGGATGAATGATTGAGAATATTGGTTAACTCTCTGGGTAACTCTTGCGTTAGAGAGGTGGACAGAATAGGGGTGAGAGAAAGAAGAAAGTCTTGTGCAGTGAGGCCGTGGGAGGAGGAGAGGCATGCAGTTAGCAAGATCAGAAGAGCAGTTAGCATGAAAATAGCGGTAGAAGACAGTTAGAGATGCAACATTGCGGCGGTGAGAGAGAGAGAGGCTGAAGACAGTCAGTTAGAGGAGAGGAGTTGATGAGACGAAAAGCTTTTGATTCCACCCTGTCTAGAAGAGCAATATGAGTGGAACCCCCAGACATGTGAAGCATACTCCATACATGGACGGATAAGGCCCTTGTACAGAGTTAGCAGCTGGGAGGGGGGGGGTTGAAAAAAACTGGCGGAGACGTCTCAGAACACCTAACTTCATAGAAGCTGTTTAAGCTAGAGATGAGATGTGAAGTTTCCAGTTCAGATTATAAGTAAGGGACAGACTTAGGATGTTCAGTGTAGAAGAGGGAGACAGTTGAGTGTCATTGAAGAAGAGGGGATAGTTGTCTGGAAGGTTGTGTCGAGTTGATAGATGGAGGAATTGAGTTTTTGAGGCATTGAACAATACCAAGTTTGCTCTGCCCCAATCAGAAATTTTAGAAAGATCAGAAGTCAAGCGTTCTGTGGCTTCCCTGAGTGAAATGTTTACCTCCTGAAGGGTTGGACGTCTATGAAAAGACGTGGAAAAGTGCAGGGTGGTATCATCAGCGTAGGAGTGGATAGGACAAAAGGTTTGGTTTAGAAGATCATTAATGAATAATAAGAAGAGAGTGGGTGACATAACAGAACCCTGAGGAACACCACTGTTAATAGATTTAGGAGAAGAACAGTGACCATCTACCACAACAGCAATAGAACGGTCAGAAAGGAAACTTGAGATGAAGTTACAGGGAGAAAGATAGAAGCCGTAGGAGGGTAGTTTGGAAATCAAAGCTTTGTGCCAGACTCTATCAAAAGCTTTTGATATGTCCAAGGCAACAGCAAAAGTTTCACCAAAATCTCTAAAAGAGGATGACCAAGATTCAGTAAGGAAAGCCAGAAGATCACCAGTAGAGCGGCCTTGACGGAACCCGTACTGGCGATCAGATAGAAGATTGGGAAGTGATAAATGTTTAAGAATCTTCCTGTTGAAGACAGATTCAAAAACTTTAGATAGGCAGGAAATTAAAACAATAGGACGGTAGTTTGAGGGATTAGAACGGTCACCCTTTTTAGGAACAGGTTGAATGTAGGCAAACTTCCAGAAGGAAGGAAAGGAAGATGTTAGCAGACAGAGCTGAAAGAGTTTGACTAGGCAAGGTGCAAGCACGGAGGCACAGTCTCGGAGAACAATAGGAGGGACCCCATCAGGTCCATAAGCCTTCCGAAGGTTTAGGCCAGCAAGGGCATGGAAAACATCATTGCGAAGAATTTTCTTTTTTCCTTTTTGTATTAAATGTTTTTTGTCTCCCTTTTTGCTCTTTTCATGTTGTATCAGTCTTAGTCTTCCTTCGCTTCACTCTCCTCTTTTCTTTCTCCTCTGACTTTTGCTGGTGCTGTTGTTGCTTCTCTTTCTATTCCTTGTCATGTAATCTTTCATGTTCCTCGTCCTCCTCCTTGCCTTTCTCCTCTTCCTCATCGTCTTCTGCCCCATCCAGCTCAATATGGTACCTCTCTCTTCCTCCTTTTTATCCTCCTCCTCCTCCTCATCATCATCATTATCAGAAAGGGTATTGTGGGCGGGCTTGTTATTCATTTTTTTTTTTTTTTTGGTATTAGGCCGGTCTCAACACACACACACACACACACACACACACACACACACACACACACACACACACACACACACAGACAGACATGACCCAGGCGCCTAAACCAACACGAGCGACATTTTCTTACTGTTCTCTCATAAAAAAATCCAACTACACTTTTTTTCTTTTTTTCTTTCTCTTATCTTTTTACATCTCCCAGCTCACCCACCGCCACGTTAACTTTCCAGCCGAGACATGTGCCGCCGCCTGGGAGCGTCAGCACCTGGCGGGGGCTCGGCGCTTAAAGGCCAAACACACCACAAGTTTTAGAATCAGAGTTGACACGAATGTAATGAATATCAAACCGGGTTTCAATGCTAATCAAATCTCACCAATTGTAAAGGTAATTTTTCTTTCTTTTTTAAGCCGTGGCAACGTTTCTTGACTCGTCTCTCTCTCTCTCTCTCTCTCTCTCTCTCTCTCTCTCTCTCTCTCTCTCTCTCTCTCTCTCTCTCTCTCTCTTGAAGCATTAAAACATGATAATTTTTGTCAGAAACGACTATCTTTTTTTAAACAGCAGTAATTGTTAAGCCGCTCTCTTTCCTTGTGATTGCATGAGTGTGTGTGTGTGTGTGTGTGTGTGTGTGTGTGTGTGTGTGTGTGTGTGTGTGTGTGTGTGTGTGTGTGTGTGTGCTCGCATATCAGAAAGGAAATAGGAGAGGACAGCAATCTCTCTCTCTCTCTCTCTCTCTCTCTCTCTCTCTCTCTCTCTCTCTCTCTCTCTCTCTCTCCAATGTCAACCCAGCTTAGGAAAAAAAAATGGGGGGCGGTAGTGCATGTGCATCGTTTGAGAAGGTAAAACTTTACCTTTTATTGGACAATTCATGATTGAGGCCCTGATTTAGGGAGGCCTGCTAAGCAGAGAGAGAGAGAGAGAGAGAGAGAGAGAGAGAGAGAGAGAGAGAGAGAGAGAGAGAGAGAGAGAGAGAGAGAGAGAATTTGCCAATTTGTCTGTCTGTCTGTCTGTTTGTATCTGGCAATTTGTTTTCCTGCCAGTCTGTTGTGGAAGGTTTACATAATATGCTAGTCATTTACAGCAAGTAATTAAAGTTTATATTCAGGCATGTTAATTTGCAAGCATAACAAATATTTCTTTGATAAAAACTACCCCCACTCCCGTCTCTGTGTGTCTGTCTTTCTGTCTTGTTAATTTGCAAGCATAACAAATATTTCTTTGTAAAAAATACCCCCACTCCCGTCTCTGTCTGTCTGTCTGTCTGTCTGTCTGTCTGTCTGTCTGTCTGTCTGTCTTTGTCTGTCTGTCTGTCTGTCTGTCTGTCTGTCTGTCTGTGTTTTTCTCTCTCTCTCTCTCTCTCTCTCTCTCTCTCTCTCTCTCTCTCTCTCTCTCTCTCTCTCTCTCTCTCTCTCTCTCTCTCTCTCTCTCACCAATATGAATTTCACTGAATAAAACAGAGTAACAGACATGCTGGATCAAAGATGGCAGGATGAACCTTAAACCAGTCTGTAAGGTAGCAGACGAGGAGGAGGAGGAGGAGGAGGAGGAGGAGGAGGAGGAGGAGGAGGAGGAGGAGGAGGAATACAAAGCAATACAAAGGAAGACCTAACAGCAACAGATCCTGAGGTCCTTACTTGGCTGTTTTGGTGACTATTCTATTCTCTTAGTGGGAGAGACAGGATAGCACAGAAGAAGGCTCCTCACCCCCCATCCCACCAGCCGAAGTTGGCCGGAAAAAGGAAATGGTGCCATGCTGGATAGAAAAAACATGGAATTTGAGAGCAAAGCTAGAAAGAGATGATGTCTACTTCTGTCACACCTTATCTACGTACAGTCCTATTTTTATTAGTGTCATCTGATAAGGCGTCTCCTCTACCTTAAGTCTGATCGATGGGATACATTTTTACAAGATGACCATAGAGATGGGTTAGTTGTCCAGCAAGGACTCGATTCCTTATACCATTACTGTGACGGGGTCAGCAGTAAGTCTCCAAGGGACCTAGCCATCACTAGGGTCTCTTTAATGCGGTTAATTTTCCTTGTGAATTATTATTATTATTATTATTATTATTATTATTATTATTATTATTATTATTATTATTATTATTATTATTTTATTTTATTTTTTTTTATTTTTCTTTGCCTCAGTGAAATATACCTTCATCAGATGACAAATATTACAGCAACGAAAAACGAAATATCCGCGGTAAGATTATTATAAGGAGCTGAACTGTGACATTGGGGATTTGACATTACAAATTTATCTAGGCGATTTTTAAATGTTTCTATTGTATTCGAGCTGACTATGTTCGAGGGCAATCCATTCAAAATATTTACGACACGGTTAATGAAGAAATGCTTGGTCTCATTTGTCATAAAACGCTGAGCGTGTATCTTGAAACCGTTATTTCTAGTTGAGCTGGACTACTGAATTGTGAACAAATTTTCTGATTTAACGTTCGTAAAAACCTTTGAAGATTTTAAAAACTTCGATGAGATTACCTCTTATTCTGCGTTTAGTTAAGGGATATAAGTCAAGTTCCTTGAGCCGATCTTCATAAGATTTGTTTCTTAGTCTCGGTATAATTTTCGTTGTCCTGCGCTGTATTTTTCTAGAAGGAAAAGAAAGAGGAGAAGGAGGAGGAAAAGAAAGAGGAGGAAGAGGAGGAGGAACATATAGGAACACAAAGGAAAAAAAAACAATAGTTCTTACGGGCTGTTTGTGATGGTTATTCTATGAAACATACTCGTAGTGAGAGGAACATGATAATAAAGACGAAGATTCCTCCCCACACACCGCCTCCTCCACCAAGATCTGGCAATAAAATACCATGCAGTGTTCAGAAGCTGCATGGGAATTTTACGGGAAAAAAAGAGAGGAACTTACGCTATTGCTACATACTTCCCTCCGGTGCTATATGCTGCAACAACCAACAACCTCAGTAACGTGAAATTTCATTGGTAAACCCGAACGAATTTAAACTGATACTTGTAAAGGGAGCGGAAAGTACTTTAGCTGTGAATTGGAGACTTAACACTTGTTCACTTTGTCTTGTTCATTTTATCTTGAAATCTCTCTCTCTCTCTCTCTCTCTCTCTCTCTCTCTCTCTCTCTCTCTCTCTCTCTCTCTCTCTCTCTCTCTCTCTCTCTCTCTCTCTCTCTCTCTCTCTCTCTCTCTCTCTCTCTCTCTCTCTCTCTCTCTCTCTCTCTCTGTGTGTGTGTGTGTGTGTGTGTGTGTGTGTGTGTGTGTGTGTGTGTGTGTGTGGAAGGAGGAGGAGGAGGAGGAGGAGGAGGAGTTGGTGGTGGTGGTGATGGTGGTGCTGGTGGTAGTTGTGGTAGAAGAACAAGCAAACAAGAAACAGAACAAGAACAAGAACAAAAACAGAAACAATAACATGAACAACAACAACAACATCAACAACAACAGAAAGATGATGATAATAATAATAATAATGATAATAATAATAATAATAACAATAATAATAATAACAACAACAACAAAAACAATAATAATAATGACAGTGATAAAAAGAGGACGAAAAATGAAGGGGAGAAAGAGAAAGCGGAGGAGTTCCCCAGCAAACGTCATACAAGCTAAACATGAACACCCACACACACAACTACAAGTCTCCTTCCCCTGCACCGCACATGTACAGTCAAGCAATGAGACAAGAGGAGGACGATGCACAAAAATAGACGTTCCCCTCGCGTATTGTGGGACGACTGAGCTCGCGCCTTGTAACGAACCTCAGCTGTGAATTTTTCTTTTTGTTTCGTAAAACGGAGGCGAGGAGAGGGGAGGACAGGAACTAACAGAGGGGGAAGATAAAGGGAGTGGGGAAAGAGAGAGGAGAAGTAAAGGGAGTGAGGGAGGAGAGGAGGAAGTAAAGGGTGTGAGGAAGGAGGACGGGAAGTAAAGGGTGTGGGGAAGGAGAGGAGAAAGAAAAGGGTATGGAGGAAAAAGGAGGAGTAAAGTGTGCGGGGAAGGAGAGGGGAAAGTAAAAGGCGTGAAGGAGGAGTGGAGAAAGTAAAGGGTATGGAGGAAGGAGAAGGGGAAGTAAAGGGTGTAGGGGAGCATATGGGGAAATGAAGGGGGAGTATAGAAGGAAAAGAGAGGAGGGAGAAAAGTAATAGTCGTGGGGAAGAAGGAAAAGTCTCTCTCTCTCTCTCTCTCTCTCTCTCTCTCTCTCTCTCTCTCTCTCTCTCTCTCTCTCTCTCTCGGCAACGTTTTTACTTTCAACTTTACTTTAATTGTAAACTGCATCATCGGGAAGTTTTGTGTGGGGAGGCTGGCGGCTGACGAGTGGCGAGGCGAGCGGTGCTCTTTCTTTGTGGGTGAGCCTTCCCGCACATAGCCTTCTTCCTACTTACACTAATTACCTTTTTCCTGCGCTTCTCCCCGATGTAAGAAAAAAAAAAAAAAAAAAAAAAAAAAATCGGGAGGGGACTATTGTATTACCTCTTCTTCCTCTTCCTTTCCCACCACGGCTCACGTCCCAACAGATCTCCCTTCATACATACTGTCCGGGGATCTTAATCTTATTTCTCTAATAACTTCCCCAAGACGGCGCGGGATCCTGTTAACACACTATTTTTTGGATGGTGTTGACTCGTAGTAAACAGTATTTTTCTTTTACATGAATAAGCCCTTAGCTCTCCGCCTCTTTCTCTCGAATACCTGGGTCTGGCGGGATGGTGCAGCAAGGACCCATTACTCTGTGTCAATTTGCCCCGCTTCTTATGCCATGATACGAAGTGCGTAGGCTGGCGGGGCCTCCTAAATCCAGTTATGCTGGACCTACGACAGCAGGTTACTGAAATCGTGCTGAATGTGGTGATTTTTTTTTCTTACTTTCCTTTCGTTTCTCATCACTTTTGGGTTCGTGCTGTTGTTTTATTTCTTCACCATCGCCTCAAACCGACGCCCGCAGCGCTAGTACCCATCTGGCATTCCTTAAAAATGTCCTACAAGCTTCAGATTCGAAGTTTGGACAGCTTCGAGTGTTGATTTATAGTTAATGCATTTTTTTCTCTCCCCCTCCTTTCGCCTGCCTGGCTTGACAGAGCCGCCTCGCGTGGTGGAAGTGAGGGACCGCCAAAAGGGGCCGCCTAAGAACGGAGTATTGGGTCCCTATGAGGAGGGCGTCATGGTGGTGTTTACCTGCCTGGCCAGGGATGGTGAGTGGTTGACTGTTCATACTGAATAATATGGCACATTTTGAATTTCTTAGCGAGTACATTCCAGTTACTTACTTTTTACTTTATTTCCAATTTACTTGATAATATGGAGAAAGTTTTATTCTATTTATTTATTTATTTTATTTTTTTTTTTTCGAGGTAAGTATTGGCATTCGAAGTTGGTACAAAATGCTCCTCTGCTTCCGCACCTTCTACTCATGGTCTTCATTCTTGCTTGCGTCACAGGCTGGCCACTTCCCAACGTGACGTGGTGGCGGGGTAGCAAGATGGTGGACGGCGGGTGGGAAGTGTCAGGGCCTCGACTGGTGAGGAACGACCTGGTGGTGTCTAAGCTGACGCGGGACTGGCACAACGACACCCTCACTTGCACCGCCTCCAACACAAAGCTGGTGCCGCCTTCCTCCGTCTCCGCCACCATCCAGATGTACCGTAAGTGTGGACACATTGAAGTCAAAATAGGCAGCTTCTCAGGCTTGGTTGCCTATGTTGCGTTGTGCTGCTGGGGTTGCGAATGTGGAGGCGAGAGGGCGGTGTGGTGGTGTGGACTGTAGCTAACACCGGGGTTTATTGATGAGTGTGAAGCCCCTGACAGCAGCAGTCCTTAAATATTTATGTACTGGGAAGAGCATGAGCCTTGTACATGTGAGAATTCCTTAGGAAGTCCAAAATGTCCGAGGCGAGGGAGTCACTGCGCCGCGTGACCTCAGGATGGAGGCAGCACCATCATTAAGCAAGGCGGCAAACACATTAACACCAAGAAAGACACAGCCTGTGTCACGTTCAGGCGAGAGGGTTTACTGTTGTCTCCAGCTGCGCACTGGATGAATTTACCGCCGAATTTACTACCCCATAATATAAGCCACCATAAATTGTTAAATAATGCAGCGACCAAGCATTCTGTAGTTGTCTCAACATATTTTCCATGGCAGGAAACACGATGTGTGCAGGCTGGTGGGGGAGTGGTGCGGTCAGCAGGGATGGGATTCATCAATGACAATTAAGGAAATAATTCATACTTGATGTATCACGCAAGTCCTGGATGAATCATTGTCGCGATGAGGACTTTCAAGAAAATTAAAGTTGAGAAATTCGTGACGGTGGAACGCGATAAGGCAATTACGAGCTTAGTCTAAGCCTCTTGTGACCATAATCGGCTATTTCCATTATGATAACTCCTGCTAAACACCACAACGCCGCCAAGAAAAAATAATAAATATGACAAGATGTATTATCATAAAAAAAGAAGGGTAAATCTTAGTGCCGCAACAGTAAGTCACGGAAGGAGAAAAATATTACAAAGGTCAAATCAGGTCGAGCCGCCCCACGAGCGTGCAGAACTGACTGATGAACTGCAGCGAATTATCAGAAAGGAAAAAAAATATTGAACTGTGTTGTGCATCTCAGGGATCAAATCCCGCGGCTATGAGGTTTGGACAAATAATGTTCTGACGGTCTTGCTCAAGATCTACACCTTGTTAACTTGACCATGATGACTTTATTTAAAACTAATCCTTTCCTGAATGTATTTTTATGAGTTTACCTACAAACACAAGTGTTCTAGTATAATACTTAGCAGCGTAAGACAAGAGCCAAAGTTTCTCAGAACATCAGTCACTAGGTAGTACAGTACTTATATCTAAACACTAGTCCAGCTTATCTCGTCCTCGTTCTTAACGATTAGTTTACAACAAACGATGACATATTAATGAGGATAATAATCTGAAGGACTTTGGTAATCAAGGACACCGTAAAAGTTCCTTCACGGATAACATCGTATCTACCAGGAGGGATGGGTTAGCCACGTTGAAATTACTACACACAGTCATGCATCCCAAGGAGGGACACAATATCACACTGCATGATGAAGTGAATCTATTTAAGCAATCAGTCTTTCACAACTGAGTATCTTCACTTAAAATTAAAAATCATTTAAAAAGGATAAAATACAATATTTTTTTTGTTTTTATTTATTTATTTATTTACCTTTTTTTTTTTTTACGGAAACCAAAATAATGTATCTTGAGGCACACATCGAAAAAAAAAAAAAAAAACTGGCTCTCTCGTTCACCACCAATTCTAGTCTGTAACGTGAGCGAACAGCGCCGAGCAGCTGACAGACAAGAAGTAGATTCTGGTCTGTTTGTTGTGCTGAACTTTGCCAGCATAAATTGTGTGTACAGCCAATCACTCAATGAAACCGCCGCGCATCCTTCCCTCCCTCCGTCCTCTTCCCAAGGCTCCCATGTTTGTCTCTTTCCTTGCTCTATAAATACTCATCCCATCCTCTCCCTAACCATGTTCTCTCACATTAAATTCTCATCCCATCCTCTCCCTAACCATGTTCTCTCACACTAAATGCCCACCCCATCCTCCCTCTTTCCATGTTCTCACACACTAAACGCTCATACTATCTTCTTCTCTGTCTTCCTCTCACGGCTCCCCTTTTTCTTCATCATCTTTCCTTGTCTTCCCAATCCAAGCACTCTTCCTGTGCTCTCTCTCTCTCTCTCTCTCTCTCTCTCTCTCTCTCTCTCTCTCTCTCTCTCTCTCTCTCTCTCTCTCTCTCTCCTCTCTCTCTCCTCCTCTATCCTCTCTTCACATCTTCCCTTTGCCTTTCCTTCGTCCTTTTCCCATGGCCTCCCAATCTAAACACTTTTCTTTTGTTCTCCCTCTCTTCATCTTCCTCTCACATCACCTTTTCTTAATTCTCTTTCCATGTTCATCACCACGTTCTCCCTCTCTCTATCTATCCTCTCCACACATCTCCCCTTTTCTTTATCCTCTTCCTATGTCGCCCCAGTATAAACTCTCTTACTACGTCCTCCCTCTCTCCATCTCCTTTTCATTCCCTATCTTGTTCTCCGTCTCCCCATGGGCTCTCCCTTCCCTAAATTTTGCGTTACCCTTGTGTCTCAGTATCCACCCTTGTGTCTCAGTGTCCAGTGTCCTACTCGTGCAAGATTCCCACCTACCTCGTGTTCTATTTTTCGAATCTTGTATCTGAAGGCGAGGGGCTTCATGGACCTTCTACAAACACCTTCGTCAAGAACAATAGTGTAGGAGTATTTGAAACACACCTGTCCTGCCTTCCTCCACTCTCTACCATCCCCCCTCTCTCTCTCTCTCTCTCTCTCTCTCTCTCTCTCTCTCTCTCTCTCTCTCTCTCTCTCTCTCTCTCTCTCTCTCTCTCTCTCTCTCTCTCTTTTCCTCATCTATTCCCCGTGACTGCCTCTGGAGTGTGAAAAACTTCCTTCACCGCTGAACTACGAACACCGTTATCCTCTCCCTTCAGTAAACACGGTCGTCCACGCCTTCTCTCCCCGGGCCATCCCCGCCCATTTCGAGACGCAACACTGGATTCACAACACCCTCTCTTTTCCGAGATGAATCTTCGCCTAGCACCTCTCCTACACAACCTCCACCACCATCTTCTCCTCCTCCTATTCATGGAAACTTTTTTTCCTGTGAGTATGATATTTTTTCCCACGACTCGTTTTTTTTTCCTCCTTTCCAGCTCTCACTTCCCTTCAAAACTCCTAGAAACTCCTGCCGTCACGCCACACACACACACACACACACACACACACACACGCCGCCAGGTAGTCACTCCCTCAGATTGCCAGGGCTGAGTGGGATGAGAGGGGTGAATGAGAGTGTGCGTGGCTGCGTGTTGAGCCGCGAGAGAGCCAGAAGAAAAATAAGGAAGAACCTGCCGCGTCTTGGTGTCCACTGGAAGGTGAAAGGGGGAAATCACAGAACTTATTAAACTTGGAGAGAGAGAGAGAGAGAGAGAGAGAGAGAGAGAGAGAGAGAGGAGAGAGAGAGAGAGAGAGAGAGAGAGAGAGAGAGAGAGACAACCAATTCTCTTTACAGTCCTATTACGTTAACTCTTCACTCCTATATCTCTTTCTCCACATCCATCCTCCCTCCTCCACCCATCCTCCCTCCCTATCTCCCTATTTCCCTTCCTCCCTCTCACCCTCCCTACCAGCCAGCCTCTCCCAACGACCCATCAACCCTCTCCTGCCCCATTGTCCTCTCAGTAAATATATCCTGAGCAAACACAGCCTCGCACTATTAACAGACAGCTATAATGCAATGGAGGTGAGAGCGTCCGTGCGTGTGCGTGTGCGTTTGCGTGTGCGTTTGTGTGCGTTTGTGTGTAGCATAAAATGGAAAAAATGGAGCGACAAGGAGGTGACAAGGTATCCAGTAAAGGAGAAGGAGGATTTCTACTCTTCGCTCCTGTGTGTGTGTGTGTGTGTGTGTGTGTGTGTGTGTGTGTGTGTGTGTGTGTGTGATGATGATGATGATGATGATGATGATGATGTGTGTGTGTGTGTGTGTGTGTGTGTGTGTGTGTGTGTGTGTGTGTGTGACAAGAGCAAAGTCTTGACAGTTTCCTGATCAATGCAGTGTAGAAAAGGAGAGAGAGAGAGAGAGAGAGAGAGAGAGAGAGAGAGAGAGAGAGAGAGAGAGAGAGAGAGAGAGAGAGAGAGAGAGAGAGAGAGAGAGAGAGAGAGAGAGAGAGAGAGAGAGAGAGAGAGAGAGAGAGAGAGAGAGAGAGAGATGATGATGATGATCAGGAGGAGGAGGAGGATAAAAAGGAGGAAGAGAGAGGTACCATATGGAGCTGGATGGGGCAGAAGACGATGAGGAAGAGGAGAAAGGAAAGGAGGAGGACGAGGAACATGAAAGATTACATGACAAGGAATAGAAAGAGAAGCAACAACAGCACCAGCAAAAGTCAGAGGAGAAAGAAAAGAGGAGAGTGAAGCGAAGGAAGACTAAGACTGATACAACATGAAAAGAACAAAAAGAGAGACAAAAAACATTTAATACAAAAAGGAAGAAAGAAATATCTATTCGTGGAAGTGAAAGGGAAAGTTATATTAAGTCACGATGGAAGGAAAAATTGATTCTTTTATTTGTGTGTGTGTGTGTGTGTGTGTGGGTGGGTGAATTGAAGAGAAGCAGCAAAGGAAGGAAGAAAAGAACGAGCAAACGGAAAAAAAAAAAAAAAACATGCCGTACAATGAAATAAAGAAAAAAGTTAACGTTTAATTAGGGTGAAATAGAGGATAAAGTAAACACAATGAAGAACAAATGAGAACAAAAGGAGAAAACGAGCGACGGAAGGAAAATTATATCGTAAGAATGAAAAAAGGTCAAAGGAAGAAAAAAGTAAGTGAAAAGGTAGAAACACGAAAAAAGATAAAGGAAGGGAATTTTAAAAGGAATGAAGAAAAGAAGAGAAAAGTAAGAAAAAGACAAAGATATGAAGGAGAGAGAGAGAGAGAGAGAGAGAGAGAGAGAGAGAGAGAGAGAGAGAGAGAGAGAGAGAGAGAGAGAGAGAGTTACAAAGAGTTACGTAGAAAAACAGGCCATAACAGACCTCGCGGTCCTCACGAGGTGACCTGACCTAGGACAACTAAAGTGATAGTAGGAGAAAAGGACAGGAGGTAGGAAGGCTCTCTCTCCACCCTCCACTCTCGGAGGGAGTGGAGGTCGGAAAGAAATACCTTATGGGGATTAGAGAAGGAAAAACCCGAAGGAAATTTTATAGGAAAGAAAGAAAATAGATGAAATGAGGTGCCCCGATTTCCTGAGGGCAAGGGAAATTAATCACTAACAAAAAAAAAAAACGCTGTTAGCTGCGGATTGCAGGCAAAATATTTGTCAAGACGGCGTTTTAAAAGTCTCTACGGTGTTGTAGTCTATCACGTCTCGAGGAAGCCCATTCAATAGATTTACTACTTGGTGGAAAAAATAATTTGATTCATGAGAGATGAAGGATTTCCAAACAATTTTGCAAGCGTTTCCTCGCGTGTAATTTGAAGAGTCTATCGTGAAATATTTATTGCAGTCCATGTTAACAATGCCTTTGATGATTGTAAACACCTGTATTAAGTCGACTTTTAATCTTCTTTGTGTTAATGGGGAAAAAAAAAAAAAACTTAATTCTTTAAGACTCTCTTCGTATGATTTGTTTCTTTAGGCTTGGTATCATTTTTGTTACTCTACGCTGAACTAATTTAATCAAATTTATCAATGTCTTTCTGGTAATACGGGGCACCATGTTTGAACGCAATATTCCAAAAGGGGACGAACCAGGGATTTATACAGAGTGAGGATTGTATCTTTAGATTTACATTCAAATGATCTGCCGGTTAAGCCAATTATTTTATTCGTTTTCTTTACGACTTCTGAACACTGTTGGCTAAGTATTAGGCTGCTCGATATTGTTACTCCTAAATCAATTTCGCTGCCAACACTTTTAAGCTGGGCACCATTTAAAATATATTTTGCTCTCTCGTTTCTGTACCCTGTGTGAAGCACTTTGCACTTATCTGCATTCAAACTCATATACCACGTTTGCCCCCACTCTGACAACTTATCTAGATTTTTTTTGCATTTTCTTTTACTTGTTCGTTAGAGACTACAGAATTCGCTATTTTGGTGTCACCATCAAACCTGGATATTATACCGGTAACACCCTCATCTATGTCATTTATAAAAACAAGGAAGAGAACAGGTCCCAAGACTGATCCCTGTGGCACCCCTGCTGGTTACGTTAGTCCACTTGGATGCTTTTCTGTTTATTACTATTCTTTGTTTACAGTTGTTTATCCAATTTCCTACCAATCTCAGCACGTCGCCTTGGATACCGTGTGATTTCAAATTAATCAGTAAACTTTTGTGGGAGACTTTGTCGAAGGCCTTTTGAAAATCAAGATATATTATATCTACCGCTTTATTCTCGTCATACTGGTTCAGAATATCACAGAAGAAATCTTAAAGAGGATCGACAAACAAGAGAGAGAGAGAGAGAGAGAGAGAGGAGAGAGAGAGAGAGAGGAGAGAGAGAGAGAGAGAGAGGAGAGAGAGAGAGAGAGGAGAGAGAGAGAGAGAGAGAGAGAGAGAGAGAGAGAGAGGGAGAGAGAGAGAGAGAGAATTGATTTAAACAGGTAGGATAACGAAATGAAATAAGAACAAGCAGAGAAAGGGCAATTAGCAAACACTTATCGAGGTGTCAGGTGAGGCGAGAGGAGGAGGAGGAGGAGGAGGAGGAGGAGGAGGAGGAGGAGGAGGAGGAGGAGGAGGAGGAGAAGGAGGAGGCGGAGGAGGAAGAAAAGACAAAATGAGAAAAAAGAAGAAAAAGAAGATGAGGAATAAATGAAGAACTAGAGGAAGAAGAGGAAACTAAAAGATGAGAGAGATGGAAATCAAAGGAAAAGAGGATTTGGGATAAGAGAAGCTCCGGAAAGACAGGAAACATGAGATAGGCGTTGAGGCGAAAATGTGCATGAGACGAGGAGGAGGAGGAGGAGGAGGAGGAGGAGGAGGAGGAGGAGGAGGAGGAGGAGGAGGAGGAGGAGGAGGAGGAAAACAAGTGTCAGAGCGAAAGGGGAGACAAGAATAGGTAGAGGGAGGGAAGTATAAGGAAGGGCGGTGGATGCAAGGTGAGAGTGTAAGGGAAGGAATACTTATTGGGAGCGAGGGAAGGAAGGGCAGCCACGAGAGATTTCAAAGAGAGAGGGAGTGTTTGCTGACCAACCTCCAGATAGCTTTCTTAAGTACTCGTATATTACTGCTTTCCTTGTGTGTGTGTGTGTGTGTGTGTGTGTGTGTGTGTGTGTGTGTGTGTGTGTGTGTGTGTGAATTCCTCCGCTCTGTCATGTATATACGAATATTTCCCCACATCTAACTGGCTATAACAGGAATCCCTCACTTTTACAACACTCCCATTCTAACTACGAGTACCTCTCCGCACCCACTCTCTCCCTGCCTCTCCTCCCCCTTCTCGTACCCATCACCATCTATCACCATCCTTACTCTTCCTTCCCCGCCAGTCACCACCAAAATTGGATGCCACTCACAAATTTCATTCGCCTCTCCACTTGTACAAAACACTCACTCACCCCCACTACTGTTACCGCCACAACAACTGCGGCTGCTCCGTTTTCATGTCCCGGCGAGGAATTAGCTGAGGCCTCTTTGCATTGAAGGCGAGGGGATATGCTGTGGTGTCTGGCGGGGGATGCGTGACGGCTATACTGACTCTGGCGTGTTGGTGGTGATTCAGATCTTCCTCGTAGGCTACTCGATTCGTTGCCTAGACAGTCTTTGTGCGAGAAAGGCGAAGATTTCGTGTTTTTATTGCAGAGCCATAGTCAGTATTCTCCACTTAATGCATCGCGAAATGGACCTACTACGACCATTAGTAACAAGTGCTGCTGCTACTGCTGCCACTATGCACTAATGCTACTACAGTTGCTGTTGTTGTTGCTGCTGCTGCTGCTGCTGCCACAACAACAACAAAAACAACAACAAATAACAACCAAAAACAGAAAACAGCAACTAAAACAACAACAACAACAAATACTACTACTACTACTACTACTACTACTACTACGCGTCAATTAAGTTTGAAGGCCTCGCCACAAGCTGTCAACCACACACACACACACACACCACCACACACACACACACACACAAGAATTCTAATCAACAACAGCGGCATAACTTTCCCCTTTATAACTCCTTCGCTTATATTTGCCTTCCCGCCAGCCAGCCAGAGTAACTAACACAAACCGACGCCTTTCAATCCGCCCGCACCGCCCCGCCCACACGCCCTCACGCCCCGCCACACATCCACACCCTCATTCACACACTTCAGGATACTCAGGGGCGGAGTTTGAGTTTAGGGGACATAGGAGGCTTCACGCGGCATGGAGTTGGTTATCAAGTTGCGCCTTATTGAAGCTGTAGCTGCAATAAAGGTTATGGAGCCCTTGGGGGAGGAGGAGGAGGAGGAGGAGGAGGAGGAGGAGGAGGGGAGGAGGGAGGAGGAGGAGGAGGAAATGCGAGGGTTTCACGGTTTCCTCGCAGTGGAGGGAGGTTCAGTAGAAGTTAATGTTAGGTCTTCCCGTCAGCTGAATATAGACGAGAGGAGGGGAAGGGGAAGGGGGAGGGGAAGGAGGAGGAGGAGGAGGAGGAGGAGGAGGAGGAGGAGGAGGAGGAGGAGGAGGAGGAGGAAGTGGTGGTGGTAGTGGTGGTGGTGGTCGTGGTGGTGGTGGTGGTGGGAGTGTAGAGCACAGTCTCATACGTCTTAGTGGAGGTAATGAGAAGTATAATCAGGACTGGGAGGGAGCAGGAGCCGTGAGTCGCAAACTTAATGGTGATACATTTGCTGTGTGTTGTTGCCACTGGTGGTGGTGGTGGTGGTGGTGGTGGTGGTGGTGGAAGTCCAGGCAAAAGACTTTCCAATTTTCACGTTCAAAGAGAAAATAAGAGATTAATATCGGAGAGCCTTTTGTATCAGAAACACACGGTCCAGCTCACTTTTAATTGCCAGACTGAAAAAAAAAAAGTAATAGTAATAATGAAAAAGAGAGAAAGAGAGAGATAAAACAACATCTTTTCGGGATCATTCGTTTGAACTTCCCGCCGGTCATTTGTGGAGCAACTCACCGGGAACATGACAAAAGGAAATAGAACGCTAGAATGATCGAAAAAAAAAAAAAAAAATCCGAAGAGAAATTGTTGGATAGATATTCCCCCTATTTTCCTACTATCCTCACCTCCACACACACACACACACACACACACACACACACACACACACACACACACCACACACACCATAAATTTCGAATCAGTCCATAAACACAACCCGCGTTGCAATTATTTATCAACACACGCTATTATTACTTCCTTAGTCAGTGTCAGGACACGAAATATTAGCGAGGGAGAGGCCGTGGGCTATGTACGGACCCACCCATTCAAGATAAGTCCGGAGCAGCAGGCCGACCGTGCCAGAAGGAGGAGGAGGAGGAGGAAGAAGAGGAAGAGGAGGAAGAGGAGGAGGAGGAGGAGGAGAAGAAAAAGGCGGAGGAGGGAAGACACGAAGAGGGATCCATGTTATTAGAAGGGTAGAGTTCTCATATACACAAACGGGGGAGGGACGATGATGGAATACTCCGAGCCTAACTTATAGAGCAGCAGC
>NC_087160.1:29191931-29196931 GCF_035594125.1 Scylla paramamosain
ATCATGAACACAATTTGGCTCCCCCTCTGTCAATTCATGCATTAAAAACGCTTTTTTTCACTTTCTCACTCGTTTTTATCATTATTTTTTTTGTTTCCTTCCTATTGTTGCTTTATTTTTGATGCATTTGAAATCAATACCTACGTATCACAATAAAAGCAAATAATTCAAAATGAAAAAAATATTGGAGAATGAGAGAAGATGTTTGACTCATTGTGATTCTTCTATTCAGCTATACTCTCCTGCAAGCGCGCGCGGGTGCACACACACACACACACACACACACACACACACACACACATACACACACACGTGAACTAACTGAGAGAGAGAGAGAGAGAGAGAGAGAGAGAGAGAGAGAGAGAGAGAGAGAGAGAGAGAGAGAGAGAGAGAGAGAGAGAGAGAGAGAGAGAGAGAGATTCGGACAACTACTTTCCCAGGACAATGACGCGCTGCTTCTATTTCTAGTCGAACTCTGGAAGTTTTTTTTTTTTTTTTTTTTTTTTTTTGCGTTCGAGCCTCGATGAGCTGCGCGGGGTGAGGGTAGAAGGGGAGACACGGGAATACAGAGGAGGGGCGAGGGGAAGAACGAGATGGGAAGGATAGGAGAGGGAAGAGAGCGGAAGAGGAGAGGAAGTGAGGCTTGTGAAGAGAGTGGCGAGGAGGAGGAGGAGGAGGAGGATTTAGAGACACCGAGTCCCAGTCATCATCCCTTCCACCACAACTGCGCATTGACCTCGCTCACGCCTCCAGGGCTTGGGCCGTGAAGGCTATCACAAAGATTTTCTCTCTGACAGCAGAATTCCTGGGATTATAAACCCCAGATTCTGGAGAACTTTATTCTATATTACAGGACTTAATCTTCATACAACATTTATTCCGAAGTTGATCCATGTACCGAGAACGTGTGGTGCTGCCGAGGGATGGTGCTGCGGCATAGTGGTGTGGTGTGAAAGCACAGCGCGTGTGGTGCTGAAATACGGTGTGGCTAGCGATGTATTTGAAAATTTCGGCAATCAGAACTGCTTTTTATTCAGCTGTGGGCTTGTGATTCTTTCACCCCGCCTGAGGTGACAAAAAATGAATAGAAGAAAAAATAAATAAATAAAAATAAATGAATAAGTAAATAAATAAAAGTACAAATAAAATAAAATAAAAACGAGATCCTCAGATTAAGGGACCGTCATTTTACTGAGCTTGAGTTACTGTGAGGTTAATGAGACTCCCGCAGCAAGGAAACTTGAAAAAAAAAAAAAAAATACGCCTCAAACTTAGTGAGAGACCACAGTGATTCATTAGAGACGGCGAGGGTGAATGGTTCGCGGATGTCAGCCTTTCGTTTTAAAAGTGGTAATGAGTTAAGAAATCGCCCGCTCTGCCTGAGGCGGATCCCGTGCTGTGTCCGAGTGACGATTGGTAGTATCATACGCAGCGGCAAAGCCTTTGCGTCGTCGTGGTCGTGTGGGGAATCGAGAATTCTGCTTTCTTTCCTCATGCATTCTGGAGAACTGGCGCTGCTGTTTTAGGTGACCGTGTTCTGCGCCTTTCATGTATCCGCCTCCGGTGTGTTATTCTTGCCCGGTCTCGCGTGCTGCGTTTAATATCCAGCAGTAAATTTCACGTGCGCTCTGCCCTTTGAAAAGGCTGCGTCCCGCGTTATGGATGTCACTCGTGGATGTGGCAGCGGATGTTGTGGGTGGACGCTTTTATTACAACAATGCACTCACACCTAAATGTCATTCCGTCCACAATTTTTCCGTGACACCCACGGCGCTACACAATGTTGCGTGACCTGGCCAATCACGCCGCGGCTCAGTCTGACCTGCAGCCCGTGCCGCTCTTTGCATCCTGATCCTCGTGGGCGTAATTTTATCAATAACTTTGCACAACTTGAAGCTACCGGAGAGTGATAACTTGCATAGATTCTGCAACATATTTCCACCACAAAGCACTGAGAGGGTGACAAGCTTTTAAAGCAAACTCATATTGTTTGTCTTGAATCATGTTTTCACTTGCAGGTTGAGAAAGAGGAGGAGGAGATGGAGGAGGGAGAGGAGGAGGAGAAGGAGGAGGAGGAGGAGGAGGAGAAGGAGGAGGAAGCCAGATATACGTGCGTCACCGGCTCGTCTCATTCCCAGGCGGCGTGTGATTCTGCAGCACGAGGCAATTATGCGGTAATGGACGTGCCCCGCGAGCCTACCTTTATTTAATTGTATTTATTTCCCGACCTAAGTGAACGATTAAAAACTAAACGACGGTAAAATGAAGAATAGATACACACACACACACACACACACACACACACACACACACACCCCAGGCAAAACAATCCAGAAACGGGTGAACTTTGGCTAATTAGATCTCTATATCAGGATGAAGGTTCCCGCTAACAGCAAACGTTCTCCTCCGTCCATTGCTTCGTCTTCCTTTGCCAGCTTTACTCATTTTCTCCTTCCCCCTTTTTCTCTTGCCGATGCTTTCCTTTCTCATCAGCTGCACCCAACACCAGTCTCCCTCCTCCTTCTCTTCCTCCCTCTCTTCTCCTCCTCCTCCTCTTCCACGTCGTTTTCTTTCTTTCCTCCCTTACTCGCTTTCTCTGCTCTCCTTTCTGTCTCGCTTCTCGTCATAATCAGCAGCAAGCAACCGTTCTCCTTCCTCCTGCCTCAATTTTCTCCTACCTCTCTCATTAACTTTTTCTTTCCCTTTCTTTCTTCCTTCGCCTTTTTTCCCTACCAAGGCAGCAGCAGCAGCAGCGAGCCGGGAGAGGGAGGTGCGGGTTGGGAGGCAAGGAAAGGGACCGCCGACCACCGCTCGCCGCTCACACCTTGCAAATGGTCTCCTGATGGGATCTTGACGCCTGCTTGACACGGTGTGGCCTCGTGCGGGTGGCACGTCTCCACCTGCAGCCTCCAAAACTTTGCTGCGTGGCCTGACACTTCCTTCTAACCCGGGGGAAAGTGCAACACTCCCTCGGACATTTTTTTTTCCTGAGGCGTAAATGAGGGGAAAAAGTTCAGGTTTAGGGTTGCAGTGAGGCAATGACGAAGACTGAGTTGGTGAGGAGCTTTAGGTCCGCGACAGGTTGGGGCACTGCAAGCCGTTAACAGCAGGGGTAGGTTATTGTAGCAAGAACAGTGGCAGTGTAGGCCAGCAGTGGCAGCAAGGATGGCGGCAGAGTGGGGCTGTACGTAGCAGTGAATGGTGGGCAGTGGTGGCAGAGAGGGGCAGTGAGCGGCAGCCAGCGGGGTCTTTGGCGCGCGACGGGTGCTGGGGACGAGGGCAGTGCATCGGGATTTGTGACGCGCAATGTTAGGTTTGCCTAGAGAGTTATGGTTTATATTAGCAAATTACAAGGAGCAGGCGAGGGCAGGTTATGAAGCACAGTCACGGGCACCCATCCTCATCACCACAACGTCGCGTCACGGTCTATTAGGTCGGTGATATTTCAGTCCCAGCGTTGTTTCCAAGAATGAAAGCTTGGAATTTAATGCGAGGCTGTTCTTTATTTCCTACCGGGAGTCGCTGGGATGCGCGGCACGTGTTGGCGTAATGGTGAACGCCTCTATTTTACTCCTGTTGCCTTATGGAGGTGAGGTTCGCGGTCCGGGCGAGGAACTTGCTGCGGGATTGGATCAGGATTGCGCGATGGAGTCGTTGAAGTGATATGTGATGGGACTCCTTGGTGAGGTAACGGTCTGTATGTGTGTGTGTGTGTGTGTGTGTGTGTGTATCCCTTAACCTTCGCATGCCTGGGTCTCACTCCCTCATGGCCTAGACACCGAAATATAACGATAAGAAACGGATGGATGAGACTTTCGTTAAGCTCGTCCATTAAGGCCAAAGATAAACGGCCTCCAGCGACGCACCGAGCTGCAGGCGAGGGAAGGAAAGAAAACGTCCCCGCGCAAGAAGAAAATAAACAAAAACGAGACTTGTTTGAAACTAATCTGACGAGCGGATATCGTAAAAAGAAACTCGCGAACAAATATTTGGGCGGTCAAAAGTAACCGGCCTAGTTATGCGGAGATTCAATAGGCAGAGGAAGGTGGAATGTTTGCCCACTCACTCTTCTCTCTGGTCTCGTCATTCCCCCACTCCCTCACTTCTCTACGACCCGCACACCGTCCCTCGCATGCCCATTCCCTCGCCCTCCCCCTCTATTGCCGCTACCGCACCGGAACGCTCATATTTCCTCTTTCTTTCCCCTTGCGAATAGTAACATGGCAGGTGCTGGTTGTGGTGGCGATGGTGTGTGTGTGTAATAATAATAATAATAATAAACGGTTTATTCTTTAGTGTGTGTGTGTGTGTGTGTGTGTGTGTGTGTGTGTGTGTGTGTGTGTGTGTGTGTGTGTGTGTGTGTGTGTGTGTGTGTGTGTGTGTGGCATGGAGGCGTACATTCCTCACTCTTTTTCTCGTCCTAAACCTTCTAAACCCTGATTTAACACAGCTTGTTCTCGTGCTATACATGATAGAAAGGTGGCCCACAAAAGGTACTTAAGCCTTCCATCACCAGAATCTCATGCACTTTATATTTCTGCCTGAATCCATGCCAAGTCTGTTCTCCAACTAGCCAAAAGCTCCTTCATTAACAGAAAGTGTCAAAACGTTTCAAGATCTAACTGCTGTTGCCTTGGACATAATCAAAAGCTTTTAATAGATTCTGGCACTAAGCTTTGATTTCCAAACTACCCTCCTACGACTTCTATCCTTCTCTCTGTAACTTCATCTGAAGTTTCCTTTCTGACCGCTCTACTGCTGCTGTGGTAGATGGTCACTGTTCTTCTCCTAAATCTATTAACAGTGGTGTTCCTCAGGGTTCTGTCTTGTTACCCACTCTCTTCTTATTATTCATTAATGATCTTCTAAACCAAACTTCTTGTCCTATCCACTCCTACGCTGATGATACCACCCTGCACACTTCCACGTCTTTTCATAGACGTCCAACCCTTCAGGAGGTAAACATTTCACGCAGGGAAGCCACAGAACGCTTGACTTCT
>NC_087160.1:29201931-29206931 GCF_035594125.1 Scylla paramamosain
CATTCTCTTCTATCTTTCTACCCCACCACTGCCTTCTCACCCTCCATTTACTCTATCATTTAACTTCTTGTCGTTTTCCTCCGCTCCTGTTTCCCTTTCTGGGTATTTCTCCGTCTTCTATCCCTCTACCTACCACATCTCTCCCTTCAGTTTCCTCCATGCTTTCAATTCCTTTACTCTACCTATCTTTACATTCTCGTTTTCAACCTGTCCTATCTTCCCTCACTATTCTCAGTGTCTCCCCTTCCCTTCCTCTACCTGCCACCACCACCATCACCACCACTGTCTCGCCTTCCTCCAATACCAGGAACTCGATAAAATTCCTTATGAAAGAAACTCCACTCAGAAAATTCCTTTAAAACTTTTATTGTCTTCTCTCTTTTTTCTCTCATTTTTAGCCACGCGCCGCCTTCAACTTTGAGCCTCACAACGTTCATTTCTCCGGCTGTATTAATTGGGAGGAAAATTCTTACAATGCATCATGTCACGTACCTTTTGAGTTACTGAGTGTTATGCTGGCTCTCTCTCTCTCTCTCTCTCTCTCTCTCTCTCTCTCTCTCTCTCTCTCTCTCTCTCTCTCTCTCTCTCTCTCTCTCTCTCTCTGTGTTGTAAATTTACCTCTTTTCCCTGGGTAGAATAACATCAGGAGCAGCAGTTCCATAAATGTTCACTGTGTGTGTGTGTGTGTGTGTGTGTGTGTGTGTGTGTGTGTGTGTGTGTTGGTGCAGGCTGTGAGGGACAAGTTAAATCATGTAGCCTGTCATATCTCCCTTCACTACCATCTCTTACTTATATCATGCGCCCCTTTCTCCCCTCACACCCCTATACGCCCCCTTCCTCACACCCACGATTCAAGCGCCCTCGTCGTTACTCCGCGGCTAATTCAAATATTCAAGTGACATTTATTTTGCTCATTTTTCCTGCCTAGCGTATCTAGAGCATGAAACAAGGGGATTCTTTGTGCTCCCCCCCCTCTCTCTCTCTCTCTCTCTCTCTCTCTCTCTCTCTCTCTCTCTCTCTCTCTCTCTCTCTCGGTAAATCCCCCTTTGTCCGCAAATATTGACTCCCGGCAGGTCGGAAAGGGATGAGGGTTATGAACTTCCATTATCACTCGATAGGAGCCTCTTGCGGGAGGTCCAGAGTGGCGGCGGCGGTGATGGATGTGGTGATGGTGGAATGATGGGAGTGATGGTGGAGGTAATGGTGATTTATGTTCAGTCAGTTAATCTTCACTTCAGCAATCATGCCCATGAAGCATTTATGTGTTTGCAGAGTATAAAATGTATGATGAAACTATAACTTTCTGCCTCTTTCAAGAAATAACAGGTTCAAGCTTGATGCTAGATAAAAAAATAAAATCGAAAAGACTCATTAGTCAGGTCGTTAAGGAGCTTTAAACGAGGGTAATGCAATTTATGGGTGGGTATGATCATTGAAAATAGGCAGGTATGTTTTATAGAAGGAATGCCACGTTTAACTTCATGTTTTTATGTTATTCTATCACCAGAGGCGCAATATCAGTAACGAAAGGGCATCAGCATCCTTTTCTCCTAAACAACTAGAGCACACAAAGCCCCTGGTGATTTCCCCGTAGCGTCTCCAGGCCTACATCACCAGCACCTACCTCTATCACTTCATCCGGGTGTTAATTACTTGTCTCTCACACCTGTTTCGAGAAGCGGCGGCAGGAGGCGGCTTCTATCTATCGCGGGAAGCTGATGCGAACACTGCCAATACCACCACCTCCAACACTCACGTAGGCGCGGCAATTGAGGGTTGATCTGATGCTTCTAAAGGCGTCCTGGGGTTGAGTCTGTTCCGAATCCCAAAGAACATGAATTCGAAGCTCCGGGATGGTCTCGAACGTGTTTAGTTACAGGGAGTGTGCAAGCGTTTATTTCAGTAGGCTTCAGTGTGTGTGTGTGTGTGTGTGTGTGTGTAATAGACCATCTGTCCTAATTAACCATCATTAAAACAGTTTGGTTGTAGCAGAAGTGATTAGCATCCTGATTGCTTCTCCCGTAACGCACACACACAACACCTGCACTGTCTCGCACTTTGAAACTATGGACACAAAAACGTTTATTTGCCCCCATTATAGTCCCATCCTCAGAGATTCAGTGTCCAGATGCCTACACCAGCCGTCACTGCAGCAATTAGTCACATATAATGAAAGTTTCACACGCGGGCACCAGTCTGGCGCTTTGTGGCATCTCATAACTGTAATGCTATCTCTCACCACTGATTCATCCACAATATCACAAGACTAAGTACTGTACATGCATATACACATACATACATACATATACACGCACCCATAATCAGCATAAGTAGTACATGCAAGACATTTTCAAGGAGCAAGTGAGGGAGTGACTTAAGTGTGATCTTGCGGTACATGAGAGACTTGCATTGAGATCTGGCTGCAGCGGACGTGAGACCCTGGCGATGAGCGTTTGCACCTGTCATCATTTCCTCACGCCACTGCACTACTCCCGCACACCAGCATCACTGAACCAATACAAAACCAAGTCAAACATTAACAAATATAAGCCAGAAAGAGAGATGAAAACAGCACACAAGACCTAGTGAGACGAACATCGCGTCACTAACTTGCTCGCTTGTTTCTGTAATGGATATTGTCATCGTACATCAGTTCCACCCATTACGTGCACACTGGGTGGTGGTGGGCGGCGGGTACTCGCTGCATCTCGCAAATCACTGCGCGGCGTGGCTGGTGAACTAAGCTACGCATGTTCAAATGACGATTGAGGAACTACCATTAAAGTGACAAATTAAGTATGAGAGGGAGAGGGAAAGAATCTACAGATATGATAATGGTGAAGAGAGAGAGAGAGAGAGAGAGAGAGAGAGAGAGAGAGAGAGAGAGAGAGAGAGAGAGAGATCGCATGAGTTATCAGAACTAGCGTCAAGGAGGCGTCACTGTGTCTCTCTCTCTCTCTCTCTCTCTCTCTCTCTCTCTCTCTCTCTCTCTCTCTCTCTCTCTCTCTCTCTCTCTCTCTCTCAAAGCTGTAATCAATACTTACTATCATCAGTATTCCAGGTGATGGAAGAGCATATGACATTATGCTGCGTTAGGTGTACTGTGACATTTTCTGCCTCACTGCCCTTGAATCTCAGTGGCAGCGTTAAATACCGACTCAGAAATCTCTCTCTCTCTCTCTCTCTCTCTCTCTCTCTCTCTCTCTCTCTCTCTCTCTCTCTCTCTCTCTTTGAAGCCACACCTGATGTGTTTTCAAAAGATCCTTTATGCTTTGCTCTAATTTCCTCTTGATGCAAGCCTATCATCCGGACGGCGGTAAACATTCAGTCATCAGCTGCATCAAACTTCGCCCATACGGCCAGAGCTCACAAGCAATCAGGTGCCGGTCAGATGCTCGGCGCCGTCTATTAGCTGCTCTGTCGCTACAAAGATTCCAAGCCACTGACTCGGAAAGGTCTGTCGTAACACAGCAACTCGCTACTGTGCAAAAAGTGAGTCGTCGCTTTCTACTGCGTCGCCTCAATCCTGTTCACTCCGCCTCCACGGTTTATCCCAAGAATCCAGTCACTTTTTAACATGTAAAACAGGCTGACTTGGAAGAATCTATTTTGCTCGTGGCGTGAAGGAAGGAGACAGTAAACTGTATCTCTATGCAAGATTCTGATTTTCTACTTTCTTACGACTTACACTAGTTATTTTTTATGTATTATGGAGGCAGGTGAAAGGAGAAAAAAATAACATGTAAATGAACAGAGAAACACGTAAATAATAAAGATAAAAGCATGAAAGAAAAACGTGAGCTCATGATATTCTCCCCCCAATCCCCCCCACTAAAAAAAAAGGGCACAAGAAACGCAAGGGAAACTAATTTAGTTTCTTAGGTGTCTTGATATTCTTCTTTCGAAAGAATTCAAGTCGCAGCAGAAGGAAATACATTAAATGACCATCTAGACGACAATGGAATTAAACTAACCAAATCGAATGAAAATCTTATCTGGTATTGAACTCTCTGTAGGAGATATACATTTCCCAATAGTTTTCAATTCTTAACCACCCTTCTTTATATGGAAAAGTTAGACAGATGAATAAACAAATGCGGGGTTTCCTTTCACTGGACAGAATCACCAGCAGTAATCACAGGATGCTGCACTGACGACCAAATGCATTACCTTCCTACACGGTTCCCTAGGCTGGTTTAATTATGAAGTGTCAGGTATAGCAGCGAGGCGCCAGGGGTAGGACGTGTTCATAAGTTCCTTCTCTCACAAAGATCCTCGGGCCATACGAAACACAGTTAAGCAAGGGCATTAGTTTCATGAGGCACCATTAAGCAAGAAGAGCTGCAATTAGAAGTGGTGCCATTACAATTTTGGACGTTGTAAGGCGTCTAAAGCAAACTGTAGCGAAGTGATGATTACGAATAAAACGAAATGGAAGGAACACTGCACTGGAAATTGAGATATTTATACAGAAAGGGGAGAGAGAGAGAGAGAGAGAGAGAGAGAGAGAGAGAGAGAGAGAGAGAGAGAGAGAGAGAGAGAGAGAGAGAGAGAGAGAGAGAGAGAGAGAGAGAGAGAGAGAGAGAGAGAGAGAGAGAGAGAGAGAGAGAGAGAGAGAGAGAGAGAGAGAGAGAATAGCTTTGTACAGAAACGTTATTAAGTTAGGAAAGCAAAGTCAAATATAGTTTTCTGGAACCTTGTGGTTGTGGAACGAATGTACTTTGCCAGAGAGAGAGAGAGAGAGAGAGAGAGAGAGAGAGAGAGAGAGAGAGAGAGAGAGAGAGAGAGAGAGAGAATCAGCTTCTTGGAATTTCAGCCCCGTGCCGCGTCGCCTTCTCGCTTTTCGAGCCACTCCGGCAGAGGCCAATTTAGTTCAGTCTCCGGGAAAGATCAGTACGCCGCCGCCCTGAGCCTTTCCCTCGCAAATCCCTCGCCCCCCACGCCACCAGGGGGCTCATCGTTCTCAATATAACGTAGTGACGAGGAGAACATGCTAACGG
>NC_087160.1:29216931-29221931 GCF_035594125.1 Scylla paramamosain
GTATAAATGTATAAATGAATGAAACAAGTAAGGATAGTAAAGGTGCAGTTCACATTTGTTTATTCATCGTCATGTGTGTGTGTGTGTGTGTGTGTGTGTGTGTGTGTGTGTGTGTGTGTGTGTGTGTGTGTGTGTGGAAACAAATATGGCTCAGCTGTATAGTTACTGACGAAGTACTGAATTGACTTTTTCAAATTTTAACACACGGGCGCGCGCATACACACACACACACACACACACACACACACACACTCTCTCTCTCTCTCTCTCTCTCTCTCTCTCTCTCTCTCTCTCTCTCTATTGCAATACACCTCAAGTTACCTGAGGGACGGCCGATTCATTAGCCAAATAAATGTATGCAAGTATGTGTTAATAGCAAAATTTCCTCCTCATTTCTGCAGTGCGGCAATTATTCACATAAAATGTTAATCGACACCTGATTCTCTGGGCTGCCTTCACTAGCGTATTCGTTCACGAGTGGTTTCATCATAGCATTTGAGTATTGTGTTTAATTTTAGTACAAGTGTATCACGTTGATAATTATGCTTCATCATTACATTATCGACAGTTATTCCTAGTCTATTACAAGCAGCAAATCCTCTAGATTCACATTCTCAAATCGTGTTTATGTATTTCGTTTCATCCTAGAAAACTTTTATGAAGTTTTCTTTCCATCTTGCCTCATCTGCCCATACCTTTCCTAGCACACCTCACCTACTTCTCTGGCTGCATCTTAGTTATTAATTAGTCCTCTTGCTGGGTCTCCTTTCTTTTTACCATAATAGTCGCACTCACATCATACGATCTGTTTCTACTACCACTCATAACACTACAACCCACAGTTACAGCTTACATCTATCAACATGTGTACCTTTACTTATGCGTTATCATCAGCCTCTATGATTTTACAACGTGGCAAACAAACACTTCCCTCATCTATACCTATTGTGAATCAGACATGCTTTTCGCTCCATTTAGTACTAAGTGTGACCTACTTTTCTTTATATTATGTACGAGGGCATTGACTTAGGGCAAAAAAAGAAAAAAAAACATAAGTAAATAAAAAAATCTCAGCTGTTTTTTACACTGTTGACACTAAGTTGAAATTCTGGTACACTCTAGTTACAGCAACTGGATATCTGTAAATAACCAATATCCTGTATCCTCAGCGCCTTCCAACTTTTAAGCCGGTCGTCCAACTGTATGAAGCCGCAGGGATATTCCCTTTTTTAAAATATTACCGGTACCACTCTCCATTACGGCGCCATTCAGTCCAGTTAGTCCACGAACTTACAGTGATGACGAACTTTCACCGCCAATTCTAGCAGCGAAATGCATCGGGGACAGCCTGGGGGTAGAGTAGTGACGAAAGAGAGAGAGAGAGAGAGAGAGAGAGAGAGAGAGAGAGAGAGAGAGAGAGAGAGAGAGAGAGAGAGAGAGAGAGAGAGAACAAGTACGCCTGCAAGTAACCCCCTCCCCTTCCACCACCCGTTCCTCTGTCCTCCCTTCCTCTATTAGTCATAGTTTGAAAAAAAAGTTGTTGCTGTGACTTTTGTTGTTTTTGTGTGCCAGTGTTTGTTGACTTTGTTTTCTCTCTCTCTCTCTCTCTCTCTCTCTCTCTCTCTCTCTCTCTCTCTCTCTCTCTCTCTCTCTCTCTCTCTCTCTCTCTCTCTCTCTCCTCGTTATCCATCCATTTAGTCTCTCCTTCCCTCCACACTCCCTCCACAATTCCTTCCATGGACAAAGTTAGCTTCCCTCCACACCCACACGCACGCATACTGCCCTCCACACAGCCTTGATAGTTCCATCCCTCCACACGCACGCATACTTCCCTCCACTCCTTTAGATTCCCTCCTCGCAAGATCCAAGCAAGAAGCGCCATTACCGCCACCTAACCTAAGAGATCCTCCACCTGCTTCCTCCTCGCTTTGTCCCCACCTTCACTTGTCTTCCCTTTCTCTTCTCGTCTCACCTCCTCCTGATTCTATTTCCTCTCCTCCTCCTCCTCCTTCTCTTCGTCCTCCTCCTCCTTCTGTTCCTCATCCTTTTCTTCCATTTCCTTGCGTGTGTCTTCGCCGGAATTCAGGACGAAAACAAGTGCATTTCTTAACCTGATGTGGACTGATTGCTTCGCTTCCGCGGTGGTGTTATCATTTATGCATTTCTTAACCGCGAAAAGATTGAGAAGGAGGAGGAGAAGGAGGAGGAGGAGGAGGAGGAGGAGGAGGAAGAAGAGGATGAAGTGATGGAAGAGGAGGAGGAGGCAAAAAACTAAAAAGACTGGAAAAATAGCGTGAAGGGGAGGGTGGGGAGGGAGGGGCAGAGAGAACGCTTGCCACTCGAGTTAGGACAAATGACCCACTCTGGTCTTGCAAGTACAGTGGACAGAATACTCTTCGTGCTGTCACCTTCCCCCAACACGTGCAGGTGACAGCCCTTACTCACACAATACCCGGCAACACCTGTCCCTTACAACAACTTCGCTAAGAGATAGAGAGTACAGTACAAGCTATGTGAACGGTCGCAACAGTTTAATGTTATATCGTCTTTATTCCTCACTTAATGGATCTTTTTTTACCTTTCATCCTTCTCTCTCTCTCTCTCTCTCTCTCTCTCTCTCTCTCTCTCTCTCTCTCTCTCTCTCTCTCTCTCTCTCTCTCTCTCTCTCTCTCTCTCTCTGTGTTCTAGTTTCCGTCTATTCCTCCCTTCGTTCTGCTTTTCCCCACCTCTCCCTTCTACATTTTTATTCCTTCCTTAATCAATTTATTTATATTTCTTCCATTCTTCCACCATTCCCTCTCACCCTTCTTTCATTAATCCCTTCTTCCCTTTTTTTTCTTAATTTTCAATCTTTCTTCCATTTATTTTCCTCTTCTCCGGCTTCCATTTCCATTCGTATGCAACTACAGTGAAGGATATAGAGCACAGTGAATGTAATTCAGCGAGGTTTTAAGCTTATCAATGTTTAAACAAGTGAAGTGGCTTTCCGTTATGACTGAAGCCAAACACTACACCATTCCCTGTCGCGCAGTTTCAATACATGGGACTCATGCTACTACAGAACTCCTCCTCTCCCTTCACACTAATTCAATACGGGTCCTTCCACGCATCTGTCATCTTCACCGGGCCGGGAAACACACTCCGCATCCTCTCACACCTCCCACATTACACGCGTCACCACCACCACCACCACCACCATCACTGTCTGAACCCTTGAATGAGGGGAGTCAGCTAAGGGAAGGGTATGTCAAGGTGGTTAATGACGCGTTCACACCTGCATGATACAAAAGGTGAAAAGAGGATTTCCTGTTATAAGACTTTGGTGTCATGAATTGGGGAGGAAAGGTGAAGGGAGGAAGGGAAGAAGTGGGAGAAGAAATGTGCAAAAGGCATATTCACATTAGTAATTTCACACATGAAGGGACATAAATATTTCACATGAAGAGTGCAACAGGTGGGCAATGATAGTTGTGTCTGTGTGTGTGTGTGTGTGTGTGTGTGTGTGTGTGTGTGTGTGTGTGTGTGTGTGTGTGTGTGTGTGTGTGTGTGTGTGTGTGTGTGTGTGTGAATGTGAGGTTTGTACCTTGTCAACACATCTTTTTATTGACTGCCGGAGTACAACGTGGAAGATTTACTACACATTTCTTCCTCGTGTCTCCTCCATACTGTATCACATATAATGGACCATAATTCTACACACACACACACACACACACACACACACACACACACACACACACACACACACACACACACACACACACATACACACACAATGATGACGAATCTCTTCAGCTAAATTTTATTTTTTTTTTCCTTGCGTACCGTCACCACTTCACACCACACACGTTTTCTTCCTCTGTAATAATGGTCTCTCTCTCTCTCTCTCTCTCTCTCTCTCTCTCTCTCTCTCTCTCTCTCTCTCTCTCTCTCTCTCTCTCACCATTTCTTCCGAGCGGAACACACGACTTCCCTTCTACATTCACACCTTCAAGTCTTTGTTTTCTTCTTTGAACCGTGCGAAGGCGAACACTCTCTTCTCTTTCATACCTCTTTCACTTTACTAGTGTTTGCATCTTCCTCAGGCTCTCCCTTCCCTTTTATCGCAGCCTTCATCTCTTCTCCTCCGCCTCTTTTTGTTTCTTCCACTCAGTCTGCGTTTGAGGAGTTTGTGGGGGAATTATTAACGCAGCCTCATCACGATTTTGTTTTTGAGTTTTGAGTTCAAAGGTTGACGCGAGTCTGTGGTGTGGTGTGATGTGTGTGTGTGTGTGTGTGTGTGTGTGTGTGTGTGTGTGTGTGTGTGTGTGTGTGTGTGTGTGTGTGTGTGTGTGTGTGTGTGTGTGTGTGTGTGTGTGAAATGAATATGCGTGCAGCGACGGGTGTTGATGCGGAGATGTTTGCAAGAAAAAAATCGCGTGGTGGTGGCGGTGGCGTTGGTGGGGATGTAAGGCGTTTGCTGTTCTCGCCGCCCAAAGAGAATGAAATGCCGGATGTGTGAAATGAATGTCGAGTGTCTGGTGATTGAAAATAGAAAGCAGGAGAGAGCATTTGGGGGCCAGCGAAAGTCAATGCAAACTTTATTCTCTTTTTGTTTTGTGGGAACGAAGTTATTTCACGGAGAATTATGAAAGCGCGTGAGAGTGGAAAACAATGTGGGGTGTTTCCGAAATATGGCGGCAGCAGGATGTTTAGAAATGAAGTTCATAAAAGTAAATGGAAAAAATGTCAGGGCGTGAAAGTTACGTAAATGGAGGAATGGATGGACCGATTTGTGGGTATTGGAGGGGAAAGACAGAATAGTATTGATTAGAGAAGATGGAAGACATTTAAAGAAAGCATTGCACGTGAGAAAAGGAAGAATAAGAGCAGATGAAACACAGTGAGTCATAATAAGATTGGCCGGAGCTGATGAAAGACACAGTGAGATAAAAGCCAAATATAAGAACAGTTGAAAATAGTGAAAGGCTGAAGTCGCGAAAGAGAAAAAATAATAGTAG
>NC_087160.1:29226931-29249431 GCF_035594125.1 Scylla paramamosain
TATCTGTTTTCATTCCCTTGCAAGCTTCCTATACTTTCCTTCTGCATTGTGGCAAGGATTATGTACACATCTCTAGGGTACGAATTTTCAAGGAAGAGTCTGTAGATTAAGAATGAGGAAACCCGACTTTTCTCTTCATGTCATATTGACTAATTGAGTGCTGATTAATTGATTTACTGATTGGTTGCTTTTCGGAGATACAGCTCCAGGAAAAGACCAATAATACATAAAAAAGTCGTGCAGGTTATTTCACTACAAGCTCTTATGTAAAGAATATCCGGTTGGGATGTGGCGAGGCTTGAGGGCTTCATGGCCTGAAAGGTGAGCTGCATCACGGCTAAAGATATGATTATTAGGTTCTCGCAACGCTGCTGCCACGGCGCCTCAGGGAATGATCTGTTTTATTCCGAGTCGCAAGCATGTAATCCTTGATATCTTAACCATCATCGCGGAGTATATAAAACAAAGCTTGATCTAATTCGTCAACATCAGAGTAGACTATTATTGATACATCGTCTAAGCATGAAAGGGAGATGGCGCCACTAATACCAGACCCAAGTATAATCAGTACCATCTTCGCCACCATCAGAACGAATTATAACAGAAAGCAAAATCTAGCATACAACTCAGGAAATTAGCTATCATCGAATACACAGTAAACATGTAACGGATAGAGATATTGGTGCCCTATCATAAGGATAAAACTCTCATTATCACAGAGAATATAAGGAAAGTGTGCGTCAGTCATCCGATACGTGGGGCGGCGTCACACTGTTGGTCGTATCGCGGGGCTTCTTTTGTTTCGCCGGCCAATTACCGCCGCGACGGAAAGATTTACTAATGGGAGTCTTTCGTGTTTTCACTTTTCATGCTGTTCCACGTTTATTTTCCTGTCGCATGAATGCTTGGCTTGGGCCACGCAGAGAGTTATATTTGCGTGTTGTGTCAGTGTGTGACTCGAATGCTGAAAAGTCGGCAGAAAAGAAACATTCAATGAGTTAAATGTTTAATGCGTATAAGGTCATCAAGTATATGAGTTAGTGCAAATATAATAAGATTCCCTTTTCAGCGTTATGTGTGATGTTCCAATTATCCATGTCACAGGATGATCGAAAATAGCTTGTATTTATAAGACTATACTTTTATCTTCGCTGCCAAGTAAACGCGGGACTGGCCATCAAAGCAACTTACTGACTGCAAACCTGCGACAGTCAGTGACATGGGACGGTTTTACTACTCCAAGGACTCTCAAATGACAAAACAGGTGTTCATTTAATCTTTGACTGCGATGGCTTCTCCTGAAGCTAAAGAGAAAAAAATAGGTCTGGTGTAAGTCTGGATCATAATTTCAAAAGAGCAATTAAATGCCGCAGATTCTTTAGTATTCCTACCTGTAGTTTTATTTTTTGTGATGTAGACCAAATATGTTTACAGAGAAAATTAGCAAACGTCTTACTCTTTGAAGTAAAAAGATTAGCGTCCTCCATCCAGATAGCTCCATAATGCCATCTACATTTAATGGTTTCGTCCTCCCTCGCAGTGATGGAGTTGCCTTCAGGCCGCGGTAACCCAAGACAGTAGTGTGATCACTTCAGGGCTAAATACTCCTCCCACGAGCCCTCCTACGTGAGCCTCACGTCTCGCCACTGCATTGTCCCTCGCCCTCACGATTACCGCACTGTTCGGCACATCACTGTTAACTATAGGACAGATAAAAAAATAGTTTTCAATAATTAGTGAGGTTCTGCGTGCATTTAATTAAAATAAAAACCTTAATTAGATAAAGACCTCATTGATTATTTAATATACACAGGGGTTGCGGGGTGAGGTGCAGGGAGACAAAAGCAGCCTCCCTCCCTCCCTCCCTTTCTTTTACCACTCACACCCTCTCTTTTCTTGACCCTTTCCTTTTTGTTTGTTTTTTGCTGTCTCCAAGTATCCGCTTAAGTTCTTTCGTAGCTAACTACATAAGTAACGAGAAAACTGCTTTTATTTATTCTTTTTAAGTATTGTTTCTTTTATCTTGCTTAATTGTTCACCGTACTGGATTTGCATGGTCTTTCTTACGAGCTGAAAACAATCAATCATGACTTTAGCTTGCGTTCAATTACTTTGATCCTCTCTCTCTCTCTCTCTCTCTCTCTCTCTCTCTCTCTCTCTCTCTCTCTCTCTCTCTCTCTCTCTCTCTCTCTCTCGCCCTCTTTTTTCTTTTTTTCTTTCTATTCTTCAACTCTTTCTTTTACTTTTCTTCTTTCTTCTTTCTTTTCTCTTTCTTTCTCTCCTGTTTTAAAGGTGACAGGTGGTGGAGCCGGTTTTCATTAACGTTTGCGAGGTAATTTCCATTTCCTCCGCATAATGTGGCAAAAAGCGGCGGCAGGTGATGATAAAAACACGTCACCAGCCACGGGGAGCACGCGGCACTCAGACGCTGATGAGCAGACGTGAAATCATAACTACAAAGATTTCTGAGTCGACCTGACAAGATTTTATGATAGGGATTGTGGGCGAAAGGCAGACAGACGAACAGATGCACACACACACACACACACACACACACACACACACACACACACACACACACACACACACACGGACAACAGCTCAGAAAACGTGTCGCCGCTCCTGGCCCTCGCACGCACCAAAACAACACAAAGGCGTCGTGACGAAGGAAAATTAACAGGGATTCGTGTGGCCATTTTTTTTTTACAAACAAAAATCACTGTCCACCTCGTCACCTCCATCTCTCTATTTTTTTCTTACTTTCTCTCTCTCTCTCTCTCTCTCTCTCTCTCTCTCTCTCTCTCTCTCTCTCTCTCTCTCTCTCTCTCTCTCTCTCTCTCTCTCTCTCTCTCTCTCTTTTAACAAGCTACCGAATGCTGTGCAGATATTGTCTGAAGTGAACAGAACACGAAACACAGACAAAGGGGAACAGGGGCGTCATAACAAAGAAAAAAGTATTTACTAAAGTTACTAATAATTACAGCTCATCAAACTACCGACCTGCTCTCCCTGAATTATCCGAAATATAGCCAGAACTAATTACTTAACTTAACCCAACTACGTGCAGTGTTTGTTCATTAATCTGAGGCGACGTGTAGGGGGAGTCATATTGACTTTAAGAGAGATTACAGACAGCCGGGAGCAGAACAAGACGAAAGAGAGACAGGCGGAACCAAATTATGTAAGACTAAAAGCTTAATAACAGTAATCAACGAGCAGACTTTCTTTTATAGTAACAAAAAAAAAGTTAGAGAGAGGAAAGAGAAGGCAAGTTGGTGAAATAAAAAGTGTATCTAACATGAAATGTGGGCTAAAATCAGCGGCGCCTGCACGTACCGTGAAGGCATTATAGGACAGAGCGGCGCAAGGAAGGGGAGGGGGTGAGTCGTTGCTGAAGCGTCGCGGCAAGGTGCTGCACGGTTTGTCACGAGGTCTTCAGGCGAGATACAACACCGGAGGGGACCTGGGAGGAGGCACCAGGTAGCATAATTGGAGGAGGAGGAGGAGGAGGAGGAGGAGAGCCTCATGTTGATTAAGGTCAGACACCCTCCTAGCAGTGTTCCCCTCCACTTCTCTTGCCTCTCACTGCTGCTTGGAAGACGTCGCTACATTACCGCCACCACCACCTCCGCCACCACCACCACCACCACCACCACCACTGCCACCAAACATGAAAAGCAACAACAGCACCGGCATGGTCATTACGAAGATACTTTTGTTTTTTATTCCCGTCATTGTCTCCTTTTGCTTTCATAATGGAATAATATATCTCCTTCCTCCTCCCTTCCCTAAAAGCCCTATGCACGCCAGCTGAACCACACCTTACTATTCGCCACACCTCCATGTACATAAATTTATACCTGCAACAGAGAGAGAGAGAGAGAGAGAGAGAGAGAGAGAGAGAGAGAGAGAGAGAGAGAGAGAGAGAGAGAGAGAGAGAGAGAGAGAGAGAGAGAGAGAGAGAGAGAGAGAGAGAGAGAGAGAGAGAGAGAGAGAGAGAGAGAGAGAGAGTCCCGATTAGCCAAATAGTTGTATCCTTTTTCACAAACATAAATAATACATTGCCTATATTAATTATTTACTTTCACCTTGAACATTTTTCTTATGTAGGAGGAGCACCGGCCAAGGGCAACCAAAAAAATAAATAAATAAAATAAATAAATAAAAAAAAGCCCAATGAGGTGCCAGTCCCCGTGCAGAGTCGAAAACGTTACAGAAAAATACAAGATAAGTGTCTTGAAATCTCCCTCTTCAAAGAGTTCAGGTCATAAAAATGTGAAATGCAGAAGCAGGCAGGGAGTTCCAGAGGTGACCAGAGAAAGGGATGAATGATTGAGAATACTGGTTAATTCTTGCATTTGACAGGCATACAGAATAGGGGTGAGAGAAAGATGAAAGTCTTGTGCAGCGAGGCCGCGGGAGGAGGGGAGGCCTACAGTTAGCAAGATTATAAGGGCAGTTCCCATGAAAAAAAGCGGTAGAAAATAACAAAAGGTGCAGTGTCTAGAAGAGCGGTATGAGTGGAACCCCTCCATACATGTGAAGCATACTCCATACATGGATGGATAAGGCCCTTGTACAGTCAGCAGCTGGGGAGGGGTAAGAAAAACTGGTGGAGACGACTCACAACACCTAACTATATAAAAGCCGTTTTAGCTAGAGATAAGATGTGAAGTTTCCAGTTTAGATTATAAGTAAAGGTCAGACCGAGGATATTCATTGTAGAAGAGGGGGACAGTTGAGTGTCATTGAAGAAGAAGGGATAGTTGTCTGGAAAGTTGTGTCGAGTTGATAGGTGGAGGAACTGAGTTTTTGAGGTATTGGGTTTGAGTTTGAGTTTGCTCTGCCATAATCAGAAATTTTAGAGAGATCAGAAGTCAGGCGTTCTGTGGTTTCCCTGCGTGAACTGTTTACTTCCTCAGGGGATGGACGTCGACGAAAAGACGTGGAAAAGTGCAGGGTGGTATCATCAGCGTAGGAGTGGATAGGACAAGAAGTTTGGTTTAGAAGATCATTGATGAATAATAGGAACAGAATGGGTGACAGGACAGAACCTTGAGAAACACCACTGTTAATAGATTTAGGAGAAGAACAGTGACCGTCTACCACAGCAGCAACAGAACAGTCAGAAAAGAAACTTGAGATGAAGTTACAGAGAGAAGGATAGAAGCCTTAGGAGGGTAGTTTGGAAATCAAAGCTTTGTGCCAGACTCTATCTAAAAATTTGATATGCCTAAGGTAATAGCAAGAGTTTCATCAAAATCTCTGTAAGAGGATGACCAAGACTCAGTAAGGAAAGCCAGAAGATCACCAGTAGAGCGGCCTTGACGGAACCCATACTGGCGATCAGATAGAAGGTTGTGAAGTGATAGATGTTTAAGAATCTTCCTGTTGGGGATAGATTCAAAAACTTTAGATAGGCAGGAAAGTAAATCAATAGGATGGTAGTTTGAGGGATTAGAAAGGTCACCCTTTTTAGGAACAGGGTGAATTTAGTCAAATTTCCTTCAAGAAGAAAAAATATAGATGTTGACAGACAGAGTTGAAAGAGTTCGACTAGGCAAGGTGCAAGCACGGAGGCACAATTTCGGAGAACAATAGGAGGAACCCCATCAGGTCCATAAGCCTTCCGAGGGTTTAAGTCAGCGTGGGCATGGAAAATATTATTGCGAAGAGTTTTAATAGGTAGCATAAAGTGCATGAACTGCACATCAGTCTCTAATTTCTACTTGTTATCGCCTTCTTCACAGCCAGTTTGCCCTTAGAGATGAATGAGAGCAGATGAGACTTTTACATTGATCTAATTCCAATAATTGGCGATAAGTAGCGAAATAAAAGAGCCTAACTATGAACGAAAAGTACGATGCTGTTTGGAATGATTTATAATCCTTTGTAATCACTTGTAATCATTCCACTCCACTCTTCCTCCTCGTCTTCTCTTTTCTCTCGTCGCTTTCTCGTTCGGCTCCGCCCACGACCCACAGGGCAAGTCTCTTCAACACAATACACTCTCGGCAACACACACACACACACACACACACACACACACACTCTCTCTCTCTCTCTCTCTCTCTCTCTCTCTCTCTCTCTCTCTCTCTCTCTCTCTCTCTCTCAACTGCCTCTATCCTCTGGCTTTCACTTTTCACACGCCTCTCCTCGTTCTCTACCTGACGAAGGGGAGGAGGAGGGAACGAGTAAAGGAAGGAAGAATGGGAAAGAGGATATGAGTAATGGAGGGAAAGATGAAGGGAGGAAAAAGGAAGAGAGAAGGATCCGGGATGAGAGAGTGAGTGAAGGAGTAATAAGAGAGAGAGAGAGAGAGAGAGAGAGAGAGAGAGAGAGAGAGAGAGAGAGAGAGAGAGAGAGAGAGAGAGAGAGAGAGAGAGAGAGAGAGAGAGAGAGAGAGAGCGTACCACCATTGCTTACACCCTAAATTATCTTTCACCTTAGGGGCTCCACGTCCTCTCCTTTTACACTCGGTGAGGTCGTGCGGGAATTAAATGTTTTACCCTCCACTTGTTTGGGCCAAATTACGCCAAAGTGGGAGTTAATTTTGGTGTTCCATTTTATACTGGATGAATTACGATTTTGGCGGCTCCGGAGCTTACGAGTTTGCAACACTGCTATGATCATGAACCCTCCCTCTTTCTCGTGTGTGTGTTTGTGTGTGTGTGTGTGTGGTAGAGTATTCAGCCAGCTCTCCTCTCCTCTCCCAACACACTGGGCATGTATACATAAGTTTATGCCAAAAACACACCCAGCCTTTGAACATCATTGTGAAAGAACCTTAAAAAATGAGGCAAGTGGAAGGGAAAGCTTTAGGTCGAGTGAGAGCTTGTTATCCTCCTCCTCCTCTTCCTCTTGGCGTGCTCCCTCCACACCAGCAGCCTCTCCTACGCCTCTTCCCCTCCATCCACCTTCCAGTGAACCCTCCGCAACCTTCCGTGTAGTTAATTAAAGTCATTATTATTACACGTGTTTAATTAGTTTACTGTGCCCCTCCCATGACACACCAGCCTGAGTCCTTTTCTTTCGTTTTGTTTATTTTTTCCTCGCTGAGAAACTTCCCCCTTTTCTTCTTCTGTGTTCATCTCCTCCTCCTCCTCCTCCTCCTCCTACCTGGTCTACCTTCTCCCTCAACTTCCATAATTCGCCAGTTTACCACCACTCCCTTACTGCTTCACCTCAAAAATGTTTTCTCCCCCTTCCTTCTTTTATCATCTTTCTAATCTTTTTTTCTTTTCCTTCCTTCTCTTTTTTATCTTTCTATCCAATCTTTTAGGATTTTTTATCAGATTATTGATTTCTCTCTCTCTCTCTCTCTCTCTCTCTCTCTCTCTCGTCAGGCTAACCTCAGAAATTAATTGATTCTGATACTGGATCATTCATTCGCTTCATTCATTCCCCTTTTACAAAACACAGCTACATATAAGAGTTCTTTCTTTAACATCCTCTTAGTTCTCTCACGATTGTAACAAGACGTATAGAATGAAAAAAAAAGAAACTCGAGCGAAGTAAATTACCCGCTGGACTTCCCCGTCTTTATAAAGCATGGCCTTCACCTTCAACAGTATCCCAGCGCCCGACTAACTCCGCTCTGATAGCGGGCGGAGTTTGAGTTACCGACTCCCCAAACAAGGGGCTTAAGGCCTTTCCATATCCTCGCACACACGACGTACATCTTTTATTCAACATGAGCAAGTGAACACGAGACAGAGAGAGAGAGAGAGAGAGAGAGAGAGAGAGAGAGAGAGAGAGAGAGAGAGAGAGAGAGAGAGAGAGAGAGAGAGAGAGAGAGAGAGAGAGAGAGAGAGAGAGAGAGAAGAGAGTAAAGAACACAAAGCAATGTGTTTCTAATGTTATTACTCTTGCATAAATCAGCTCTAGTCCTTCGTAACATTCACTTTTATCTCTGTAGGTCGTGATTTTATGAGAAAAATTTGTGTAAGCTGATTTTTTTTTCCCCAGTGAAAGACGTGCAGCGAGGGATGATTGAGAAGTGGTGCCGTGACCAGCTAGTTGCTGAGCTATTTAGTTATCTAGATATGTAGGTAGCTGGTTAGTTCGTTAGTTAGTTTATTGTCTTGTTAGTTAGTCAGTCAGTCAGTTAGTTAGTTAATTGGCTAGTTAGCTAATTAGTTAGTTCGTTTGTTAGTTGGCTAGTTAGTTAATTAGCTACTTGTCTCGTTAGTGAGCTAGTTAGTGAATCAGTTGGTCAATTATTTAGGTAAGTAGTTAGATAGTTACTGAGTTAGATGGCTAGTCAGTTAGCTAGTAAGGTACTTGTTGAGCTAGTTAGCTAATCGGATAGTTTATTAGTTAAATCGTTAGTTTCTTTCATAGTTTTCTTTCTTTTATGTAAAAGAAACACCGGCCAAGGGCAACAAAAAAAAAAAAAAAATGAGATGCTGGTCCACGAATAGGGTCCGAAGCGGCAGTCAAAAATCGAAGGACAAATATCTTGAAACCTTCCTCTTGAACGAGTTCAAGTCATAGGAAGGTGGAAATACAGAAGCAGGCAGGGAGTTCCAGAGTTTACCAGAGAAAGGTAGTGACTGAGAATACTGGTTAACTCTTGCTTCAGAGAGGTGGACAGAATAGGGGTGAGAGAAAGAAGAAAGTCCTGTGCAGCGAAGCCGCGGGAGGAGGGGAGGCATGCAGGTAGCAAGATTAGAAGAGCAGTTAGCATGAAAATAGCGGGAGAAGATAGCTAGAGATGCAACACTGCGGCGATGAGAAAGAGGTTGAAGACAATCAGTTAGAGGAGAGGAGTTGATGAGACGGAAAGCTTTTGATTCCACCCTGTCTAAAAGACCGGTATGAGTGGAACCCCCCAAGACATGTGAAGCATACTCTGTACATGGACGGCTAAGACTCTTGTACAGAGTTAGCAGCAGGACGGGGTGTGTGAGAAAAACTGGCGGAGATGTCTCAAAACTCCAAACTTCATAGAAGCTGTTTTAGCTAGAGATGAGATGTGAAGTTTCCATTTTTGATTATAAGAAAAGGACAGACCAGGGATGTTCAGTGAAGAAGAGGGGGATAATTGAGTGTCAATGAAGAAGAGAGGATAATTGTCTGGAAGGTTGTGTCGAGTACATAGGTGGAGGAATTTAGTTTTTGAGGCATTGAACAATACCAAGTTAATTAATTACACTGAGGATTTACAAATGTATCTAAATATTGGACCACCACGAGGTGACTTTGAGACGAGTCTTCTTAAGGGTCTCTAAGAGGCAAGGTTTTGTCTCCCTCACGCTCTTGATCCATTTGTACATTGGCCATCGCTCAGGGAGTCGCGGCGGCTCGCTGATCCATTATACACGACACACACCTGAATGCAAGCAGCTTTCGTTTGGCACAATTGAGGCTGTGATATGTTATGGTAATGTATTGTTATAGCTACCGCTGCCATCGTTATTGCTGTACTTGTTATTGTTGTCATTGCTGATATTGCCTGGTGTGATAAGTTAGTGTTCTAAGCAAAGGCTGCCTCGCTAATCTGACCAAGTATGTATGAGCCTTTACCAGCCTGGTCTTGATGTTGCCACTAAGATCAATTTCCAGGACTTTGCTGTTATTATCTGCTGGTTTATGGCACACACACACACACACACACACACACACACACACACACACACACACACACACATCTTGACGCTGTTTTCCTTGGTCTATTACGGCAGTTGGCTCGACTTAACCAAATAACCCCGACTGTTGCAAAGCTGTAAACCAATCTAACCTGACAGATATTGTGTGTGTGTGTGTGTGTGTGTGTGTGTGTGTGTGTGTGTGTGTGTGTGTGTGTGTGTGTGTGTGTGTGTGTGTGTGTGTGTGTGTGTGTGTGTGTGTGTGTAAGAAGTGGGGATGAGTAACTGATGTTCTTGCTCAGTTAATTTCTCCACCATTCGTTACAGTTTTGACTCACTGTCTAAATTTATATAAAAAAGCGTAGAGATGATTATATATATATATATATATATATATATATATATATATATATATATATATATATATATATATATATATATATATATATATATATATTTATTTATTTATTTATTTACTTATTTATTTATTTTTTTTTTTTCAGTAAGAGTATGTACGCACAGATTAATCGATGCACTAATATGTGTTCTTGTCAAGATCGTGAAGACTTTGATATATGTCTGTCAATGCTATTTATCTATGTAAGTTTAATTCATTCGATTTAAAAAAAATAAATAAATAAATAAAAAAAATAGAGGTGAAAAAAAAATTTTGAACGAGAGGAAGAGAGAGAGAGAGAGAGAGAGAGAGAGAGAGAGAGAGAGAGAGAGAGAGAGAGAGAGAGAGAGAGAGAGAGAGAGTTACATAGATACACAGGCCACAACAAACCCTGCGGTTCTCACGAGATGACCTGTCCTAGAAGGTGATAGTAGAAGACGAGGACAACAAACAACAATGCAGAAGGCTCTCTCCCCATTCTCCACACACTCTGGCATAAGCCGTACCGGAAACAGGTCGGAAATAAGTACCTTTCGGGGTTGGAGAAGTAAAAACCCGAAAAAGATATAGGATAAAAAATGAAAATAGTTGAAATGAGGCGTCCCCCTTTTCTGGAGGCAAGGAGTTTAATCTCTTACTAAAAAAAGCTGTTAATCGCGGTGTGTATGAGAGAGAGAGAGAGAGAGAGAGAGAGAGAGAGAGAGAGAGAGAGAGAGAGAGAGAGAGAGAGAGAGAGAGAGAGAGAGAGAGAGAGAGAGAGAGAGAGAGAGAGAGAGAGAGAGAGAGAGAGAGAGAGAGAGAGAGAGAGAGAGAGAGAGAGAGAGAGAGAGAGAGAGAGAGAGAGAGAGAGAGAGAGAGAGAGAGAGACGGACTGATAAACAATTCACTGTGCATCATTCTTTACAGGTGATACGTAAATCACACAAACGTTAAATTTACTCCCTAATATGACTAAATGCATTTTTTTTTATCTTATAAGCAGCGAAGCAATTGATCATTGGAGGAAGCACAAAACCTTTCAAAGCCAGCATGTTTAAAGAGTTTGATTTTTTAACTGAATGATACAAACCTGTACTGATTTATGCCGCTTCCACATCACAGGTAGCGAAGATAAATGTCAGGGGATAATTATGCATGAATCGTCTCACCACAAATAACTGAGGAGCCAACACGGATCTGACTCTTCCTTCATTCATTCACGTCTGGCTGCATGCAAATTCCCACAACCTGCAGCGGCAATACCTTTCCGGAGTTATAATTCGCATGCATATTACTAAAAGGTAAAAGGTGCTGCTACCGCCCTGTGTATTAATGACAGTGTCACTTGTACAGGCGTGAGTGCTAATATGATTTGTATTATTTAGACAAAGCTGCGTTGTAACTATACTTATTCACATTATACAAGTAAAGTTTGCTTTGATTTTGTATATAGTTTATCGGATTAGTAGAAGGATTGAAGACAAACTTAAGCCTTTCTCCCTCTACATCTTAAAGGTTAATTCGATTCTCTTCTCATGTGGCATTTACTAAAATTGATGAGGGAAAGTAGTAAAAGTTGCACTAACAGGTAAAGGTAAGCCGATCAGTAGTTGTGAAGTCAAACCAACACGCTACATACCTAAGCAGTGCGTTAGCGGAGCGTGATATGATAAAATAGAAATGTGGCGCGTAGATAGTAGTATACTGCCTGGTATTTGTGAACACTGGAATGCGCAGACTAACTCATGGAAGTGTTGGTAAGTCTGTGTGTATTTCGAGTTGAGGTGAGAGAGTACAGGCATGACTGTGGCGGTGTGAGCAAGATACTGTCTTTAATATTAGTGCAGATAAATGGCGAAACACTGGAGCGGGAGGAGAGGTGGAAGCGACTGAGAACAGTAAATGGAAAAAGTAAATAAACGAGGTAGGAAATAAGATAGCGAAAGGAGTGTATGTTGGTAGTCACTGATAAGTGTGCTATCAATGTTTGGGTTTGATATAGCGAAATAAGGCACCGACCTGCTGTACACATGTAGACGATGGTAGATGTATGCGCCAACACGCTCCATCTTGGTTCTATCAGGCGTATCTATACCTGTTTAGTTCAACTCTTGACGTTGTAGTCCGCACTGAATAACATTGTTCTCTTGTGCGAGTATCCTAAGAAGAATCACAACTGAAGGATCACGGTGCGCTGTACATCCATTATTATAAGTATTTCAAAAGTTGTGGTTGAAATGGTAATATCAAATAATGTAAAAACAAAAAAAAGTCATCATATGAACAAACTATGAAGTATTTGTGCCGAATATGTAACTCTTCTACATAAAAAAAAATCTGAATTAATGTTTTTTTTTTTTACTACAAGCAACGCAAATACACACGAAAAAAAATGAAGTTTTGGGAAACGTTTCGTGATTATATGAGTCCATGAGTGTTTGCCACAACCAGAGCAGAGACAAGTTTCCATCAGTGCAGCCACGATAGAGATCACTTCCTGAAACATAAAATCTTTCCTCAATTATCTTGATCCCCGACACTATAGTATGATGTATTCAAAAGGCTCCAAAAGTCTGAATAAATATCTATGATGAAAAATTGCTTTATTTAAAAGTGAAAATATGATGTGATATTTTGCAAGAAAAATGTACAATTATGGAAGATAAAAACTGGAGATCAAGGGAATTGCAGTTATGCTAAGCGACTGTATGTAAAACAAACGCAAACAGTTGCTTGCAATCACTGTGGTATATAAAGAAAATTTGATAAAAAAAAACATGGTGAATTTGTGACGCTAAGCCTAGAAAAGTTGTAGTCTTACCAACAATGAAATATGGACATACACACACACACACACACACACACATACACTTTCATGGAAGTGAGCAAATCCCTGATGCATCTCTTTAACCTTTAGCTTTCTTTTATTTTATATCTCACGCATAAAGAGACCAAAACTTTCTAGACAGTTGGAAATGTCACCTTGCTGTCATAGTGTGTGTGTGTGTGTGTGTGTGTGTGTGTGTGTGTGTGTGTGTGTGTGTGTGTGTGTGTGTGTGTTCTGTGAACGCGCGAATATGCTAGGTAAGGGATAGACAGAATAAAGGAAAACTGTCCGCTTCAGAGTTTACCAATAAAGGGATAAAAGGGAAAGTTTTTTTTTTCTCTCTTTTTTCATCGACTGGTGTCCGATGTTGCGGTTCTCTGCGGCGCTGAAGCATGCGTCCTCCTCGAACAATGTTTTTTTTTTATCTTTATTTGTGTGTGTGCTGGAAGAGCCTTTTGTATTATTCACTGATCTACAAACTGAAGTGAAGCAGCAAAAAGGGCTAGATTTTGATGGAGACTGCGGTAAACGATAATGCTATACGTAATAGTAACACATGTCACTGAGTTTGCACTGCACTTCATAACCATTGTTATTACGGTCAAGAGGCAACCTCTATCATTCAGTCTAATAACAAATGCCTTTTTTTAACTTTATCATTGTTTGTCAGCTGCTCGTCTGTCAGTAAAATTAGTAAAACTTATCTATCGATTTTTTTTTATGGGCCCAGGTTTTTGTTCATCTTATCATCCTTATATTACATTACTAGCCTTTATCCATATATAATCTATTCTATCCTGCGTATGACGTGTCCTACCCATATTCAGTATTAACGTATCACCTTATTCTCATTCCAAGCTTCTAAGCTACCCTCACACGTCCCTGCATTAAATACACACCCACACATATGTGCTACATCCGCAAACCAGCAATGAAAGGAATGCTGTGTCTTGAAACCTCAAATCACTAACCTCCTTATTCCCAAAAGAAGCTATGAATCTTAAATATCAAAAAACGAGCATACCAGATCGTTACAGTGCGACATGTAAATGCAAGATGAATGACGCGATATTTCACAGATAAAGCAGGACAGTGTGTGTGTGTGTGTGTGTGTGTGTGTGTGTGTGTGTGTGTGTGTGTGTGTGTGTGCTCTGGTGAATGCTTCCTTATTGCTGGTATACGTGTTCGCAGCAGTTCCACCTCCTCCCCAGCCCTGAGCGTTCACAATTTATTATGCACTATAACGCAGGCTATAAAGAATTACATGCCATTACCACGCCAGAAAGATATATGAAGCCTCAGTTTATTACATCAGTCATAACCATAAAGCGGAGACACGATTGGGGGAATATATTACCGACACTCAACAAACAACAAAATTGATGCAACCTCCCACTGGCGGCCGGCAAGGAAAGGTCAATTGAGGCACAATACACCTGAACACGTCCCAGCTCTGCAGAAACAGGTTGCCACAGTTACCTGCTGTGTCTTGACAGCAGCACATTTACATATTCTATCTAACCAGTGCTCTTCATTGCAGAATTAAAACTTTTTGAGATTACTAACTGTGCTTAGGTGTTAAAAAAAAGAAAGTCTGCTGTCCTTAACTTCCTTCAATATAACGTAAAGCAAGAAAAAAAGTAAAGATCGAGAGAAAAAAATGCCTGTTCTTTGTGATATGTGTTCAAATATTGTAATAAAAAATGACACAAAAAAGGTAAGGGAAACGTAACTTGAAATATGTAACTCTCCATAAAATGCCACAAAAATAATCAATTAACAATAGATACATATGTAAATAAACACACCCCAGAAAAAAGGCACAAAAAAAAAAAAATTATACTATTTCTAACTGCCCATTCTGAGGTTAAACATGCACAGGTAGACAATGGTGAATGAGTCGTAAGTCCAACAACTGCACGGAGACACAAGTTTAGAGCAATAAAAGCGCTATGACCCGCGCGCACACACACATACACACATATACACACACACACATACACACACACACACACACATTCTACCACAAGATTAAACGAAAAGTCTCTTTCTTTGCAGATCTTTTATTCTTCTCCAGTCGTCATCTTTAAGTGACGTGAACGACTTTCTTGCGGATCTCTCTCTCTCTCTCTCTCTCTCTCTCTCTCTCTCTCTCTCTCTCTCTCTCTCTCTCTCTCTCTCTCTCTCTCTCTCTCTCTCAAACACAAAAAATCTTTAATTATCTAATTTTCTTCAAAGTGTAGGTGCCGTTTTTCCACAGTCCTTCTGTACACGGACATTATTATTTTCAATTATTTAACCACCGATCTATCTCTCTATCTACCTATCTATTCTTCAATCTAGCTATCAGTCTATCAATCAGTCAGTCTATCTATCCATTTATCCATCTATCAATCTATCCATCCATCTATATATCTATCTCTCTATCTCTCTATCCATCTATCTATCTATCCATCCATCCATCTATCTATCTATCTATCTATCTATCTACCTATCTATTTATCTATCTATCTATCTATCTATCTATCTATCTATCTATCTATCTATCTACCTACCTCTCAGTCAACCTGTCTTCTCACACCTGTCTGACTCCATGTCCAATTAAAATTTGCAATAACTTTTGTGGTTCGGCGGAGGAAAAAGAATCAGAGGAAGAAGAAGAAGAAGAAGAAGAAGAAGAAGAAGAGGAGGAGGAGAAGGAGGAGGAGGAGGAGGAGGAGGAGGAGGAGGAGGAGGAGGAGGAGGAGGAGGCAGAGAAAGAAGAGGAGGAGGAAAGGAGGCGCATGGGTCTGGGTGGGAGCCTCATCAGAGTTGATAAGCAGTAATGGTGAGGCACGACCAGATAACGAGGGCAAATGAGGCTTTACGAGCGGCGTTGTTGTGTTTGCCAGGTGAGTTTAACAGCGGGGAAAACGGCGGCCAACAAAGCGAATGCTCTCGGTGGCCACAAAGGGTCATTCTGTGTGTGTGTGTGTGTGTGTGTATGTGTGTGTGTGTGATATTGTATACTTTTAAGGGAAGCAGCTGATACTGTACACATATACGTAGGTGTACTGCATGTATGTACGTCATTTCTGGTATTATTTATGATGTGGTAATTTACAATGCACTATACTGTAAACGTTATGGTGGTATTGGTGGTAGTGGTGATGGTGGTGGTGGTGGTGGTGGTGGTGGTGGTGGTGATGGTGGTGGTAGTGATGGGGGTAAAGAATTATTTGAATTATGGTTTTTATCATTATTATTGTTTATATTATTATTAGTTATTATTATTATTATTATTATTATTATTATTATTATTATTATTATTATTATTATTATGCAACTAGAATTATAGAAATAAAAAAAATGATGCTGACCAGGAGGAGGAGGAAGAAGAGGAGGAGGAGGAAGAGTAGAAGGAGTAAGAGAAGAAGAAGAACGAAAACAATAAGAGGAAGAAGAAGAAGAAGAGTACAAAGAAACAAAAGAAGTGTTGTTGTTAGTATTGGTGCAGATGGTGCTAGTGGTGGTGGTGGTGGTGGTGGTGATGGTGGTGGCGGTAATCGTGTTAGTTGAGGGGTTGGCGTGGGTTGTGGAGGGGATGGTGGGGGTGGTTGCTGTTATTATCAATAGTGGTGGTGGAGGCAATCGTGGTAATGGCCGCGTCGATGGCTTGCGTATTAGTAATTGTTAGTATTGTTGCTGGCGGCGGCACGGGCAGAGGCGCAGACGGAGGAAGTGGCAGTGGCAGAGGCGGCGGGTGTGGTGGTGGTGGTGGTGGTGGTGGTACTCGACTTTCAAGAGAGAGAGAGAGAGAGAGAGAGAGAGAGAGAGAGAGAGAGAGAGAGAGAGAGAGAGAGAGAGAGAGAGAGAGAGAGAGAGAGAGAGAGAGAGAGAGAGAGAGAGAGAGAGAGAGACGAAATAGTTGAAAAAAAGTTATTAAGAGCCATACACTTAGTAAAACGGAATATACATCCTTCTCCTCCTTCCTATTCGTCGTCGGCGTCGTCTGTACCTATACTCCCTTACTTTCTCTTTATTACTAAACCCTTCCATAATTTTCCTTTCTCCTCCTCCTCTTCCTTCTCTTTCTGCTCCGCTTCTCTTCTTCACCTGTATTGGTGCTGAAAGTGAGACAACTTGGAGCAACTTTCGGGATAAATAAACTGAACAACTTCGCTTAACGTGTATATCAGGTGAGGACAATTTTTACGTACAGGCAATGTATCAAACACGGAGGAGGAGGAGGAGGAGGAGGATAAAGAGAAGAGGGAGATCAGCTGTGAGGACAGAAAAACGAGTTGATAAGAAAGAACTGCGAACTTCGAAGGTAAGAATGCAGGATCGATGGCGTAAGATTGGCCTGGACGGGGAGGCAAAGATTCTATACAAGGCTGAGATGAAGGAGTGATGATGATGATGATGATGATGATGATGATGATGATGATGATGATGATGATGATGGGCTTATTCTTATTTTCTTATAACCATGTGGATTTTTTGTGGTTTGAGTTGAAGGGTCGTATGCCTGTGTGTGTGTGTGTGTGTGTGTGTGTGTGTGTGTGTGTGTGTGTGTGTGTGTGTGTGTGTGTGTGTGTGTGTGTGTGTGTGTGTGTGTGTGTGTGTGTATATACAGACAGACAGACAGATGAACCTATAAAAAAAAAAAAGAGAAAGAATTACAAAGAGATGGACAGCCAGACAGGCAGACAGACAGACAGCCATGATACTATGGAGTGCTTTTATAACATGAAGAAGAGTAACCTTTCCAACGTTCTCCTCCTTTGCCATTTTAAGCAAACACACACACACATACACACACACACACACACACACACACACACACACACACACACACACACACACACACACACACACACACACACACACACACACACACACACACACACACACTTCTGCAATCCATATGAAAACTCCATCTATGACTCTTTTTGATACACACACACACACACACACACACACACACACACACACACACACACACACACACACACACACACACACACAGACACACACACACAGTTATAAAAATACGTAAAAAAAAGGACCACACACAATGGCACCACCAAACGACATGTGGTTTGCAGCGAAAAAGGTGAATATTATTTCGCAATTTTTACCTGTGAAAAATGTAGCAAAATTCGTGTGCAGAGAGAATAAAACGAAGGGTGGAATGCATAAACACGTGGCGCCGGCGGCCACCACTTGGTTAAAACGTTCATTTTGCAAAGTTGTGTTATGAAGCTGCCCCCCTTTTTTCCTTCTTGGCTTTCATTTTAATACATCTCTCTCTCTCTCTCTCTCTCTCTCTCTCTCTCTCTCTCTCTCTCTCTCTCTCTCTCTCTCTCTCTCTCTCTCTCTCTCTCTTCTTCCTCATTCAGTTGATATTTTCTCTGCGTCATTTCAATACTTGCACTTTAACCCTCTTTCATTCACATTCACATTGTTTGTAGTCTCTTTATCTTCATCTTTGTAAGCCACCTCTCTTCTTTCCCCCTCTGCTTTCTTTCTCCTCTCTCTACCTGTTCTCTTTCTTTTTTTTTTTCTATTAACACTAAGCATTTCATATTCCGTCCGTTCTACTTCCTGAGCCTCCTTCTCTCTTTATAAGTGTTTCTTTTTACCACTGTGGTACCACTTCCTTCTCCATTAAAAATATTGTTTTTTCCTCTAGCTTTTGTTCATATTTACGTTTCTTATTTATATTATCATTGTTATCATTATTGTTTTTTTCTCCCTTCCTTCTCTCTCCTTTATACCTTCTTAAACATAAAGTACTCATCAGTTCGTCTTCATCTATGCATAAAAAATATATATATATATATATATATATATATATATATATATATATATATATATATATATATATATATATATATATATATATATATATATATATATATATATATATATATAATTTTTTTTTCTGTCACAGTTAAAGTGCATATGGATTGCAGAGGCTTTTGGATTGCCTGCGAGGGAAAGATCAAACACCCACGTATCCTTTTCCTCTAACCAATGCGTCACAGAAGAGCTGCATGGGCGTTCATTAAGATATTAGTCTGCCGGATAGAAAAGTAAATAAATAAATAAAATAAGTAAATACATGATAAACAAATTATATATATATATATATATATATATATATATATATATATATATATATATATATATATATATATATATATATATATATATATATATATATATATATATATATATATATATATATATATATATATATATATATATATATATATATATATATATATATATATATATATATATATATATATATATATATATATATATATATATATATATATATATATATATATATATATATATATATATATATATATATATATATATATATATATATATATATATATATATACACACACACACACACATAGCATTCAGGAAGAGGCATTATTAATATCCGTTTGCGGATGTAAAATAATGCAAGTGAGTTCCTATCGTGGTAATTATGTGGTGCACAAAAAGTTTACCTGATGTAGATTAATACAATACAAAAAAGCAAGAGGTATAATAACTGCCAGGGATATTTAATTGATAGAAAAATAAGTGAGAATCAATGTCTATCACACTCCATCAGCATCGCACACGCTGCTTCTGTTTTGAATGAATGACGCAACAGCATTAAGGGGGGAGAGAGAGAGAGAGAGAGAGAGAGAGAGAGAGAGAGAGAGAGAGAGAGAGAGAGAGAGAGAGAGAGAGAGAGAGAGAGAGAGAGAGAGAGAGAGAGAGAGAGAGAGAGAGAGAGAGAGAATCACAGATATGCAAATTTATCCTATAAACGTCCTACTTTTACAAATAGCAAAATAAGACATGATTTTGACACATAAAGCTGTTGGCTTATCAATTGTGCAGTAGTTGTTTAGATCCATGCTTTAAGACAAATTACTGTGCTAAGGTTAGACTTCACTTGGACGACAAATTACAGTCATCTCTGACGTCAATAAAAGAGTTGAAACGGACCTCAAATTGGATAAAATCATGGTAAAAATCTATGATGGATGGGAGAAAAGGCCACGTTAAAACAGTACCTTTAATTAATCAATCTCTCTTTTTCTTAATCAAATGACAAGTGGATAGGAAAACTTACTTCACATGATATTAAAATAAGGTACCAAATATCTGAGTTAATATAATGAATGCAACGATAAATATGCATCTTTTACAGGAAAATGAGGATAGCAGAGTACGTGACTTTCACATAATAAAGAGTTGAAAGTGCGGTAAATATGGTGGTTGTAAAAATGTGTCAGAGGATATTCTGTACCGCACACACACACACACACACACACACACACACACACACACACACACACACACACACACACACACACACACACACACACACACACACAGGATGGGTTTACAGAATTATTTTCATCAAGTTTCACCGCGCCAGTATCTTTCGTCCCTCAAGTCCCAAGTCCAGCGTCGAAAATGAAACAGCTTTTGGCATAGTATAATAAGTCACTGAAATTAATTGTGGACGCCAAGCAATTACCGGTGACGATCGTAAACTTGAATAAATTGCAATAAGCCAGAAATCAAAGGCAATAATTTTGATATTTATTAATAGAATCATACCACGCGAAGGCACCAGTTCTATAATCCTTATGTGTGTGTGTGTGTGTGTGTGTGTGTGTGTGTGTGTGTGTGTGTGTGTGTGTGTGTGTCGGTGAGTGGATGGGTGGGTGGATGGGTGTGGGTGTGTTGTGTTGCACCTTCGCAAAAAGAGGTGTTGTGGGATATATAATTCACATCAGGAGACCTCAATCTAATATACTTGCATGTCAGTCTACATTTATACTCATTCTTCGCTCCATTATGATGCCCCTTCCCTTCTTTTCATCTCTAGTATTTCGTAGAGCTTATCTGCATCTATAATGTGATATCCAATGGAAGTCAAGGTTAACAAGACAAGGAATGATTTTTTTTTTTAGGGTGGTGGCATTTCAGAAAACCATAATTTGTGACCTCAATAAGAAGGAAAATGAGAAACGTGTCTTTCAGCAAGTCTCTGAATACCAAAGAGCAAACTGAAGAAAGAACGAGAAAAAGAAAGTTTGAAAGAAAAGAAGGAATAAAAGAAAAAAAAGAAACTGAAGAAAGGAAAGAAAGTTAGAAAGAAAAGAAAAGAAAAAAAGAACTGAAAAATATGCACCATTTCCCAGTGGATGTTTCTGGAGACCAAAGTGACAATAAGAGAGAAAAAAATGCGTGCCCAGGGACTCGATTCTATTTCTGACTACCAGTCGTGACGCAGCGAGGAACAAAATATAAACAGCGCACCCCGGCCCGAGTCATCGCCACCATGACCTCGGATTAAGCCCCTTGAACACCGGTAAGCCTGTCACGGCCCCGTTACGTGTTACTCTGTTCCATTTCCTCCACCGCTGAGAGCTGAGGAAACGCTTCACTCGCCTCGGTTCTGGAATTCCATTAATGCATTACAAGGGGTTGAAGTGTGTCATTGGGGCTCCCTCACTCTTCTGGCGCGGGGAGAGAGCCAATGGTAACAAGACCAAGGAAGAGATACGTGTAATAAAGTTTATGTTGCTTCACATGACCACTGGTTAGTGTTCCTCGTATTATTTTCTGTAAATATAATGTAGTTGCAGCTGGGTAAAGATTGTAATTAAGGTTTTTGGACTCGTAAATATTGTGAGTGTTAGTGTATTAGTGTCTGGGGGATATTAATTAGTAAGACATGAGAAGGAACATTAGAGGTGAGGGTGTGTGGAATTTCTCTCTCTCTCTCTCTCTCTCTCTCTCTCTCTCTCTCTCTCTCTCTCTCTCTCTCTCTCTCTCTCTCTCTCTCTCTCTCTCTCTCTCATTGCCATTTCTCCTCACCTCACACAGGCAGGTAAGGAATTATAGGCTTGACACCACAAACATTCGCATCTGATCCCCAAAAACCCAAGATCTCACCACTGGCACACTAGAAGGTCCGTCATAAGCCCTCAAAACACTGGCGCCGCGAGACAAAGATTCATTCCCAAAAAGCCGGCGAGACAGGGGTGCGATGTGAACTGCGGCGGCGGCGATGTATCTCCCCAATGTCTTGTAGCGAATGAAGGGGAATGATGGCGGCTTTATGTGATGTGCCAGGGTGTCTTCGTGTTTGGGGTGAATAACATGTGAATGAAAGAAGATTAAAATACATGTATTGAAATGACGCAGCGCAGAGAAAAATATCAACGGAATGAGGAGAGAGAGAGAGAGAGAGAGAGAGAGAGAGAGAGAGAGAGAGAGAGAGAGAGAGAGAGAGAGAGAGAGAGAGAGAGAGAGAGAGAGAGAGAGAGTGCAATATCATCATCTGAAAATCGTATCTTTCTTACACTAATTAATCTATTATTGCGCTTCCACACTCACCCACCTACCCACACACACACACACACACACACACACACCTACATCATATCTCATCACCACATGTTCTCACCACCCAAGCTGCTGCCAGTGACGTGTCCGTGTAACAAATAAAAAAAAAATAACCTTTCCTATTTTTCCCCTCGACTCTCTCGCTTTCCCTTGGTTACATTTGGCGCAACTAAAAATCCCAAAATTTCTTTGCTATTCCACATCAAAATTTTACGCAGTTTTGGTCAGGTGGACGATTGGATTCTTTCAGTACAGACTCTTTTCTGTGTACTTTTTCCTCCCTC
>NC_087160.1:29254431-29284431 GCF_035594125.1 Scylla paramamosain
TATAGTGCCTGATTATTACACACACACACACACACACACACGTCTGCACCGTCACGCATGCACGCAGTTCTATGTAATTACCTTGTAAATCTCACTTCCCTCGCACCTGTCACCCCGCACGCCACCCCGGTTACGTGCCTCTCATTACCCGCGCTGCGTCACACAACGACCCTCTCATTATTATCAAGCACCATCATTATCATTGTTATTGTTGCTGTTGTCATTATCATTATTATTATTTTTATTATTATTATTATTATTATTATCATTATTATTATTATTATCATCGTCATTATCTTCCTCCTCCTCCTCCTTCTCCTCCTCCTCTTCCTCCTAATCCTCCTCCTCCTCTTCCTCCTCCTCCTCCTCCTCCTCATCATCATCATCATCATCATCATCACCAGTCTCCTTCTACTCTTCTTCTTCATCATCCTTCTCTTCATCATCATCACCATTTCTTACCCTCACCACACATCATTCCTCTTGCTTACCTCCATCAAGGAACACACTGGCGCAATCTACACCAATAAGGGAGCACAACTCACAAACAGCACTACGTTACATGTATTTTATGGACGAACATTACCTTATGGTCCAAATTATCATTCACTTTGGATGTAGTGGTAATTAAGTAATTATTTAATTTTATGTCATTTTACAGTCAGAATTTATGTTTTTTTTTATAGTAAACACACACACACAAAAAAAAAAAAAATAGATAAATAAATATGTAAGCACAAAATAAAAAGAATGAAATTAAGAGACCATTAGTTTTGAAACGTAAATCATTGGTCTGAGTGATACATTTCAGGACAGTGTTAGTTGACAGTGTTCGTACCTCGTAATCTTGTTTGCAGGTCAGGGAATAACATTTAGTGACATAAGGGTTGTGAGTTATAGTGGAAAAATGAAAGGTTAACTGTCCTGCCTTCATTTTATGCAAACTGCGAACACATGTTATGAAAGTACACTAATGTTCTGAGTTATGTATTTATTGTCATTATTATTATTGTTATAATAATGATATTATTATCATCTTCATCATCATCATTATTATTATTGTTGTTCTTCTTAATAGTAATAGTAGTAGTAGTAGTGGCATCATTTACGTAGGTTAAGAGGGGACCTTTAAGTGGTATAGGGGTTATGACAAGGGTGACGTAAGCAAAATTCTCAGGATCAGTAATCAGGAAAGAACAAGAAATAACGGGTTCAAGCTTGAAAAAATTAAATTCAAGAAAGAGATAGGAAAGAATTGGTTCTGAAATAGAGTGGTAGATGAATGGAACGGACTCAGTAATCAGGTTGTTAATGCTGAGCCATTAGGAAGCTTTAAAAGAAGATTAGACAAATTTATGATGGTGATGATAAGTGGAAATAGGTAGTAGGTATGTTTCATACAGGGACTGCCACGTATAGCCCTGGTGGCTTCTTGCAGCTTCCCAGGCTTTTTTATGTTCTTATGTTCATTTAATTGTTTTCACATTTACTGAATCAGAACCATCCTGTTAAAAATAATTAAATAACCAAGTATAAAAAAGGAAACAGATATGATAAACACGTTTTTACATGACAAAAAAAAAAAAAAAAAAAAAACAATGCAAATGCGAGTACGTGAAAAAGAAGAACTAGGTCAACAATTATAGCGCAGGAGAGAGGTGGGTGGAAGACGAGCTGGTCTACATGCAGCGAGTGAGTGAAGCTTGTTAGTGCAAATGATACTATTGGCGCGCCATAAACCTAGTGGGAGGCGAGTGAATAAAAGCGGTGTGCCCTAAGGCGTGTTGCGCCACTCCCTCCACTCCACTCACCTGGTAATTAATGCAACATTGATCTCCTGCAGTGTGTGTGTGTGTGTGTGTGTGTGTGTGTGTGTGTGTGTGTGTGTGTGTGTGTGTGTGTGTGTGTGTGTGTGTGTGTGTGTGTGTGTGTGTGTGTGTGTGTGTGTGTGAGAGTGTGTGTTCAAAGATTTCCATGGCCTATCTTAATCAAGAAATATGAAATTCACATCATGTTCATATGTGCACTTTCATTGTTTTAGTTTCTATTATATGTTTAATCTAATTTACTTAAGAGTAACAAAGAGAGAGAGAGAGAGAGAGAGAGAGAGAGAGAGAGAGAGAGAGAGAGAGAGAGAGAGAGAGAGAGAGAGAGAGAGAGAGAGAGAGAAACACCGCTGAAAAATACCACAAAGTAAAGATTTTCTTTTTTTTCCCACAAAACAACAGCATCCATTTTCTTCCTTCATCTGCACCAACAACAAAATTACCCCTTCTAAACCCTACATTCTTTCCCCTTTTCTTTTTTCCTTCGAAACTAAATCCTCTTTTTGCCCTCCTCCTCCTCCTGTTATTACAACCTAGTACACTTAACACAACCACCATCACCTTTACTGCAATACAAACCATTCTTATACATACCCACTCGATCCTTCCTTTCTCTTCGTCCTACACTCCTACTCCTCACACTCTCTCCTATCCCATCATACTTTCAGCCTCTTTAATGTACCCTAATAACCCAACGTCATTTCCTCCCGTTTCTCCCCCACCTCAGGGCAAGGAACAGGTACAAAACGTGTCAGCGGGAATCATCATTTCCAAGGACTCGCTGGTGGTGCAGAAGGTACAGCGGGGAAGAGCTGGACGGTACCACTGCAGAGCCACCAACCCACTTGCCTCCGTCACCAGTAACCCTGTCAAGCTAAAAATACGATGTGAGTGTGTGTGTGTGTGTGTGTGTGTGTGTGTGTGTGTGTGTGTGTGTGTGTGTGTGTGTGTGTGTGTGTGTGTGGGGGGTGGTGGGGGGACCATGTGATTCCTAGCTAAGGTCAACGAAATCTCTCTCTCTCTCTCTCTCTCTCTCTCTCTCTCTCTCTCTCTCTCTCTCTCTCTCTCTCTCTCTCTCTCTCTCTCTCTCTCTCTTTGTGTGTGTGTGTGTGTGTGTGTGTGTGTGTGTGTGTGTGTGTGTGTGTGTGTGTGTGTGTGTGTTTTATTCACCTAAGACCTATACCACGTGCTGGACTCGTGACTGTCAGTTGTTACCCTCCACTTGAGAGCTTAAGAGTTCAAAGAGACGGATCTGTGGGCAAGGCTGAAACCTGTAGCACACCACGCACGCCACCTCCTTGCTCAAGAGAGACAGCGACCGCATGTTGCCAGTGAAAAATCCTTCTTGACCTGAGAGAAGTTCAGATCTAAGCCTTTCGAGTGGCAAACGACCGACGGAACTGTGTGTGTGTGTGTGTGTGTGTGTGTGTGTGTGTGTGTGTGTGTGTGTGTGTGTGTGTGTGTGTGTGTGTGTGTGTGTGTGTGTGTGTGTGTGTGTGTGTGTGTGTGTGTGTGTGTGTGTGTGTGTGTGTGTGTGTGTGTGTGTGTGTGTGTGTGTGTGTGTGTGTGTGGTGGGGTGGATAGGTGGGTGGGTGGTAGAGAGTGTGTGTATAATCAACGAAAATATTTCGAGGTATTATTTTACGAGAGTGAGTCAGTAAGTGCCAGTCTTAAATCTCCTACTTTTTAAAGGCATTGAATGGGGCAAGAAAAACAAGGAAAAGAAATGAGGTTGGTGTCAGCAGATCATGGTGGCGGTGATGGTGGTGGTTTAAGATACTCAAGCATACGACATTTTCCCTTCGTCTTCTCATTCTCAAGCAATTTCCAACGCTTTCCTTTGTATGTCCCGCCTTTCGCACGGTGTGCCAGGAGGGGATAAGAGCATAAACAGGAATAACATTCTTACACATGAAAGTGACTGCAGCAAACTCAGGAAGGGAAGAATAACAAAAAAAAAATAATAATAATAATGATAAATAAATAAATAAATAAATTAATATATATATATATATATATATATATATATATATATATATATATATATATATATATATATATATATATATATATATATATATATATATATATATAGCTGAATTACAAGAGTTATTATTATTATTATTATTATTATTATTATTATTATTATTATTATCATTATTATGATTATTATTTCTACTACTACTACTACTACTACTACTAGCTTTCTTCTAATTTAGCATTCCAGATAAAGCTGGATAACGACGGTGATAAAAAAAAATATCATGAGAATTTTGCTGTATACCACAAAGAAACTTTCTTTAAATCTGCGAATATTTCACGCCGCAGTGATTAATTTAAAACCTGATACATATGGAACGAGGATGGGTTATATAAAAGAGAGAGAGAGAGAGAGAGAGAGAGAGAGAGAGAGAGAGAGAGAGAGAGAGAGAGAGAGAGAGAGAGAGAGAGAGAGAGAGAGAGAGAGAGAGATGTATAATGACGCCACGAAAATATTAAAACAGTATACTCGTATAAAAAACTAGATAATGTTTCAAAAGGTCACTCTTTGGAAACTTAATGAGCTCGTCTCTCTCTCTCTCTCTCTCTCTCTCTCTCTCTCTCTCTCTCTCTCTCTCTCTCTCTCTCTCTCTCTCTCTCTCTCTCTGTGTGTGTGTGTGTGTGTGTACGTCAGTCTGTCTATCTTTTCATTTTCCTCCTCCTACGTCTCCTCTTTCTCCTCTTCCTCGCACCTCTCTTTTTTTCCCCCACCTCTTCTGACTTCGCCTCTCTCTTCTTTTCTTTCTACGTCTCATTCTCGTCTTTCACCTCCTTCTTCGTCTATTCTTTCTTCTCCTTCCTTCTACTTCTGTACTGCTCTTGTTTCACCCTTATACATTACAGGATGCCAGGAGGAGAGCGAAAAGAAATAAAACTGTGGTATTTGTAACGCGAATCTTGGTCTACTGTAGAGGTGAGAGAGAGAGAGAGAGAGAGAGAGAGAGAGAGAGAGAGAGAGAGAGAGAGAGAGAGAGAGAGAGAGAGAGAGAGAGAGAGAGAGAGAGTTCACCAATATCTCCTTTGAATTAAGGATTATCTAAAAATAAACAGATGCTGGGAATCTGGAAAGAAAAGGGATTTAAACAAAAATGGGAAAAAAAAGGACGACGTGTATAATAGAAAAAGAAGTGACCAGATTTCAAGGTTGGTTGTTGGAAAATGCGAAATAAGGAAAATGATCAGGAGAAAGAACGAACTCAGTAATAAAGGTGGTGGGTGTGGTGTGAACGCATTACAAGATGTTGCAGTTGGCATTCATTCTTGTTAGCAAAGGGTAGAACACTATCACACGTGTTAAACTAATGGGAATGTTTGAGTGTTTTTCTTTTCTATTTACATTGTCTTCTGTTCTTTTTTTTCTTTTCGGTTCCAATTACGAACTCGCGCTACGTAACTGAGAAGGTTTTTTTTTTTTTTACATTTTTCTTATTTTTGTTTTCAATGTGAGACTCAATTTACTTGTCCATGACCTCTCTCTCTCTCTCTCTCTCTCTCTCTCTCTCTCTCTCTCTCTCTCTCTCTCTCTCTCTCTCTCTCTCTGTTCAACCTCTATCCACGTGTGTGTGTGTGTGTGTGTGTGTGTGTGTGTGTGTGTGTGTGTGTGTGTGTGTGTGTGTGTAAAGAGAAGATAAATGAAGCAAGGTAAGAGTGTGAGCGTGCGTGTGCATGAGAGCTCTAAAGAGTGTACGTGTGTGCGTAGAGGAAGCGATGTGGTAAGAGTCTAAGAATAAGAGTGTGGTCGCGTGGCCTTCCTCTCCGCTCCCCTCGCTACCTTGGGGTCAAAACACACCACTAATCTGCCTCCCTGTGCAATTATCTCCCCTACAGGCCTTCCTATTACTGCCGCACACTGCCACGCCCGCCCCTCACCTACACCGCACCCAACACACGTACACACGCACGCAAGAATCATAACCCTCCTCACCCAAATCTTCGCTCCTCCTCAGATCTGCCGGAATGCGACACTGCCTTCGCCACCTACTTCATTTACGATCGTCCCATCAACGTCACCTGTACAGTGTCCGCCTTCCCCCCGGCCTCCGCGATCCTCTGGCGATGGAATAGCAGCTCGGACGTGATTAGGGCGGCGCCGGAGATCCTACAGCAAGAGAAGACCACCGCCATGCTCACGGTTCACCCGCAGCAGAGGCAAGAGGACCGAGCGCTCTCCTGCTGGGCCGTAAATGAGATGGGGCGACAGCTGAAGCCTTGCAGTTTCTCCGTCAAAGTTGCGAGTGAGTAGGAACGTAGAGAGAGAGAGAGAGAGAGAGAGAGAGAGAGAGAGAGAGAGAGAGAGAGAGAGAGAGAGAGAGAGAGAGAGAGAGAGAGAGAGAGAGAGAGAGAGAGAGAGAGAGAGATCGCGTGTGTTTGAGCCTGAACCAAAGCATGAACCAGCAAGTAAGTACACGCGTGCTACTTCAAGTCACTTTGTTCTGAAGTGCTGTAAGTGAGCACAGGCAGAGTTCTTTTTAATCATTTTCTTATTATCATAGTCGCCTTTATTTTTCTTTCTTTACAAGATGAGATATGCCAAATACATGCTCTCTCTCTCTCTCTCTCTCTCTCTCTCTCTCTCTCTCTCTCTCTCTCTCTCTCTCTCTCTCTCTCTCTCTCTCTCTCTCACACACACACACACACACACACACACACACACACACACACACACACACACACACAAAGGATAGTTGGGGGCTGGAAAGGAGAAAAGTGGAAAGTGGGAGGAGGAATGTGGGGGAGGAAATCCCACGCAGCCAGAGAGAGAAGGATCCCTAAGGCGGCCACGGGAGAGAGGAGCCCAGGGCGCCTCAGAGTGCGGGTCGTAGAGCGGACCAACTCGGCTGGCATCCAACTTTAATGAAATCATCTCCGGCGATATTGGAAGAAAGTATCGTCATTAAGTCTCCCCAATAAAGTTGCAAGCATTTGGGGGGCGTGGGAAGAAGTCGAGGAAGGAGGAAGGAAGGAACGTTTAGTGGGGAGATGGAGGAGCGAGGAGCAATGGAGACAGCAGTAGCGAGATGGGGGAGAATGAGGCAACGTTATGGGAAGAGGAAAATAATGAGGAACTTCAAAATAAAATTACTGTGTCCAAGAATCAGCGAGGAGCAATTTGTCTCCCAGAAGGTAATTTGCCGGAGGCTCACTGGAGGGGATGAAGGGCAGGGGCTGGCCAGAGATCGAGGCAGAGGTCAAAAGATTAGGGGAAGGAAAGGAAAATGAGAAGCAGGAAGCGGTCTGGGTGGAGGAAGTGGAAAGGGACATCACACGAGTGATTTGGAGGAAGGGAGCCGGAGAGAAAATGAAGGAAAAGAAGGTCATCTGAGTCGATTTAAGTGTGAACGGTAAACTGGATGACGATGATGATGATGATGATGATGATGATGATGATGATGATGATGAAGAGGAGGAGAAGAAGAAGAAGGAGGAGGAGGAGGAGAAGGAGGAGGAGGAGGAGGAGGAGGAGGAGGAGGAGGAGGAGGAGGAGGAGGAGGAGGAGGAGGAGGAGAGAGATAATCGGATGAAGCCCTCTCATCACCTGATATCACCTGAAGAAGGAACTAACGAACCAGAACTCACGAGGGGAATCCAGGTGTCACAGGAAGGGATAGATTCATAATCAAGTAAATAAAACAAATATATAAATATATTAGTTAAAATCAAATAAATAAAAAGAAAAAATAAACAAGAAAATAAAATGAAATACGCAGAAATTGTAATAAATCAAATACATTAGGAAATAAATATGCAAAAATCATATGTATTCCACAATTATTATCTAGCAAATCAGTGTAATAAAAATTAATATAGTAATGACAAAACTGACGTCTAGGTGAAGGAAGGATGAGACTACTGGATTGCAATTGTTGGTCCCATAAACAAAATCACAAGTATAATACTATTTTCGCTTACAGGGTTTTACTTTCTGTATTATATTTTTGAGTCAATGCCGGATAGAACAGAAAACAAGAGAGAAGGAATAAAGAGAAGAAGAAATACACAAAGAAATGGATTTTAGGATAAAAGTAAAACTTCACAACAAATATAACAAAAATAATGTAAAAGCTTATGACTGATCGAACTGGAAATCCGGAACCAAAATAAACAAACAAATAAATAATAGAATTTCTCGTTCCTCTCCATGCGCTTATCTTGACACACACACACACACACACACACACACACACCGTCGAGCGGTAAAGTGAAGCAATGCTTTAGTGTTTAGTGAGGCTTCAATCTAGGTCGAATGACATCATTCACAGGTCCATTCTTTGAGGCGAATAATTCAATTTTATTCTATTTAACATTGTTACAGACAATTTATGTCTTTCTTCCGTCTCGTGGAGCTTGTGTGATGCAAAGAACACTGTGATTCCCGTAAAAAAAAAACGAAAGTGAATAAAGAAATAAATAGACAAAAAAAGAAAAATACCACGAAAAAAAAAAAGTGGAAGAACTAAGCGGCGAGGACAATAGAAATAAAAGAGGACAAAAGACAAAACGCAAACCTTCATCAGTTTCTTTTTGAGCAGAGACTCAACAAAGCCAGAAGGCATTTCAACAAGACTAAAGAATATACACAGCTACAACTCTTGAATTGTCACAGCAGCGCCACACATCAAACCAAACCTCCACACAATAACAACAAGCAGGCTCGAATAACAGCATGAGTCCGACATACACAGCCGAATGCAACACAGAAAGACATGTTATCAGTACGAGCTGCCTCCTCCACCTCTCCTTGTCTCTCCAGCACGCGCCCAGCCACATCGACTTGCAGGTGCAGGAGCGTTAGCCCCGTAAAGCTCAACACCCGGGAGACACATGCTTAACAAACACCACTAACTTAACCATAACACATGCGTACGTGGTGCTGTACACACACACACACACACACACACACACACACACACACACACACACACACACACACACACACACACACAGGCGCAAACATGCATCGTCCGCAACTAGAAATATCCACGTTGATGACACACACACACACACACACACACACACACACACACACACACACACACAAGAAGAGAGAGATGAACAAATTTCCTAGATAGGCATTTGATAGAGATGGAATTAGCGGCGACACTTAGCACGTGAAGATATAGGGACGCAATATGCTTTTTTTTTTTTTTTTTAGGAGGAGGTGAGAATAGCAGAGTAAACGAGCCACTCTACTATTCTCATCTCCTCTTATTTTCTACTTCATTGTTGCAAGGTAACTCGCCATATGTCAGGGAAGAGAAATGAGACAGGAGTGAGAGTAACAAGAGTACGGCTGTTGGGAATGGAATGAGGCACGGGGCACATAGTTTGAGAGTGAAAAGTAAAGAGACAATGTGAGAGTTAGGACGCATAGAAGGTACCAGGAGGATTCTCTGGTTAGAGGAGGAAGAAGGCTAGCAGAGTGTATGGAAGGAGGTTGGATACTGAGGCAGGAATCTAGGATGGGATACTGCTCCATGCAGTTGGGTCAATGCTAGGGCAGACTGTTAGCATTACAAGTTATAATAAGTTACTATGACATTGCCTCTCCTCCAGAGACACCGCTGCCACTCTCGTCGTGTCGGTCTAGCCAACATCACTGCTTCGTCCCTCAGCCTCACCTGCCAGCGGCCCGACACTCCGGCAGCTGGCACCACTCTCTACAGGGCCGAGGTGAGTGCCAGGTGTTCCTGAGGGAGGCAACCAAAGGGCAGGTGTGAGGGGGATGGTGAGGAGGGAGGGAGTGCTGGTCTTCCTTATAATCAACCATCAGCAACTGGTGCCGCCAAACGCCCCAGACGACCCTCTATTATTGGTTATGGTGCACATGTAGCCTCTTGGCGGCCTGGCGGTCCTCAGTGTTCCAGCTGCAACTGTTGTCGATATCCGGTCTGACGCTGTTCGGACCCAACCGCCCCCTTCACCCATCCGTACCTTATGAGGCAGCGCGGTTCGTGATCACGGGCACGCGCGCACGTATATATATATATATATATATATATATATATATATATATATATATATATATATATATATATATATATATATATATATATATATATATATATATATATATATATATATATGTATATATATATATATATATATATATATATATATATATATATATATATATATATATATATATATATATATATATATATATATATATATATATATATATATATATATATATATATATATATATATATATATATATATATATATATATACTCGTATATATATATATATATATATATATATATATATATATATATATATATATATATATATATATATATATATATATATATATATATATATATATATATATATATATATATATATACACACACACACACACCCACACACACACGTTACAACCGAAGAGATCCGGGTTCGAGTCTCGTGCTCGGTGAGGTAGATGGGCGAGGCTCTTAATGTGTAGCTCTTGTTCACCGACAGAAAGCAGGTAATGGATGTAAACCAAGGAGTTGTGACCTCGTTGTCCTCTTTTAAAGATTTTGGTGAAACTTTTGCTGTTGCCTTGGACATATCAAAAGCTTTTGATAGAGTCTGGCACAAAGCTTTGATTTCCAAACTACCCTCCTACGGTTTCTATCCTTCTCTCTGTAACTTCATCTCAAGTTTCCTTTCTGACCGTTCTATTGCTGCTGTGGTAGACGGTCCACTGTTCTTCTCCTAAATCTACTAACAGTGGTGTTCCTCAGGGTTCTGTCCTGTCACCCACTCTCTTCTTATTATTCATTAATGATCTTCTAAACCAAACTTCTTGTCCTATCCACTCCTACGCTGATGATACCACCCTGCACTTTTCCATGTCTTTTCATAGACGTCCAACCCTTCAGGAGGTAAACATATCACGCAGGGAAGCCACAGAACGCTTGACTTCTGATCTTTCTAAAATTTTTGATTGGGGCAGAGCAAACTTGGTATTATTGTTCAATGCCTCAAAAACTCAATTCCTCCATATATGAACTCGACACAACCTTCCAGACAGCTATCCCCTCTTCTTCAGTGACACTCAACTGTCCCCCTCTTCTACACTGAACATCCTCGGTCTGTCCCTTTTACTTATAATCTGAACTAGGAACTTCACATCTCATCTCTAACTAAAACAGCTTCTATGAAGTTAGGTGTTCTGAGACGTCTCCACCAGTTTTTCTCACCCCCCCCAGCTGCTAACTCTGTACAAGGGGCCTTATCCGTCCATGTATGGAGTATGTTTCACATGTCTGGGGGGGGTTCCACTCATACTGCTCTTCTAGACAGGGTGGAATCAAAAGCTTTTCGTCTCATCAACTCCTCTCCTCTAAACTGACTGTCTTCAGCATCTCTCTCACCGCCGCAATGTTGCATATCTAGCTGTCTTCTACCGCTATTTTCATGCTAACTGCTCTTCTGATCTCGCTGATTGCATGCCTCCCCTCCTTCTGCGGCCTCGCTGCGCAAGACTTTCTTCTTTCTCTCACCCCTATTCTGTCCACCTCTCTAACGCAAGAGTTAACCAGTATTCTCAATCATTCATCCCTTTCTCTGGTAAACTCTGGAACTCCCTGCCTCCTTCTGTATTTCCACCTTCCTATGACTTGAATTCCTTCAAGAGGGAGGTTTTAAGACACTTATTCATCAATTTTTGACCACTGCTTTGACCCTTTTATGGGACTGGCATTTCAGTGGGGATATTTTTTTATTGGATTTTTGTTGCCCTTGGCCAGTGTCCCTCCTACATAAAAAAAAAAAAAGGTGTGTGGCATGTGCGTGGTCTCAGTCCTCCCCAATGATCGGTCACTACGAGCTCTGAGCTCTTTCCGTACGGGAAAGACCAGCAGAGGACGTGTGTGACGTAAGGAGGAAAAAACAAAGCAGTGCGTTCGCCTAAAGCAGTATCCTGAAGGGGCCTGCGTAATGAGAACGAATGGTTCCGGCCGATTGGCCCAATCAAAAAGCCTTTTGAGGAACACACGAACCTAGCACACACACACACACACACACACACACACACACACACACACACACACACACACACACACACACACACACACACACACACACTCACACACAAAATATATATATATATATATATATATAGAGAGAGAGAGAGAGAGAGAGAGAGAGAGAGAGAGAGAGAGAGAGAGAGAGAGAGAGAGAGAGAGAGAGAGAGGAGAGAGAGAGAGAGAGAGAGGAGAGAGAGAGAGAGAGACACACACACACACACACACACACACACACACACACACACACACACACACACACACACACACACACACACACACACACACACACACACACACCACGCACGCACCATTGCAAGTATATTGATTACTATGTGTACTTGTTGAGCCCAACGTTTCCTTGTGTGTTTCTCGTTCCAATAGTCACAAAAACGTCACGGCTGAGTTGACACATTGAGTGTGTACTTTTTTTTAATCCCTCTGTGGTGCATAAAAGTGAAGATACCCAGAAAGGAATCACAAGCCGTGCAGTCAACTTATTATTAGTATTGCTAAGGCAACCTGCCTTGGACGAGGAGAGAAGAGTAGGGTAGGGGAAGAGCGAGTTTTACAAGTCATAAGTTTACAGCGTACATTTGTTCAGGAGGGTAAGTACGCGAGTGCGTGCACGCACCCACCACCACTCGCACAAGCATGCGAACACATAAATAGATAAAGAGATATGTATTTTATTGAACACACCTAGGAATTGCATAATACATTAATCAACCATGTGTGGATAATTTAACTGATCATCAACATTTACATAAACCAAACGTATATAATTATCAAATATATAGTCCACAAAATCTTGATACACTAACTAGAGATAAGCTAATGACAATTTTCCCTTTCATAACAATAAAAAAAACAGCATAGGAATGTTATGAGCTATTTTTCATACAGGCCGGTAAGAAAAACTATCCGAAAACTGAATGATCTTCAGTGCCACAGATTCGATCAGTATCTATGATCTGTCAAGACACTTTACAGTCCTGCTTCTCGTCGCATCTTCCTGTTTGGTGGCGGCCACACCGCAACTCCTCCAGCTGTTGAACTTCCGGTCTTTCTAATGTCCAGACACTAATGAAACTACAAAATTTGATCACAATATTCCTATCTTTGTAAATACTATGTACGGACAAAGTGAATTAATACTACTGAACACTTCACACCTTGACACATTCGACTGTAGAATCTGTGCGTATGTGTATGTTCCATGTTGGCATTACCAACTGTGATGTCGCCGGTCAAAAAAATAGTTCATTAATCTTCCTCTCACACACACACACACACACACACACACACACACACAAACCCGGGCCTCTCTTGAACACTCCGCCAGCCAGCGCGGCACTCAAGCAACAGCTCACCACTGCGCTCCGCGCCACGCCTTCTGAGTGTGACCGATTACCTTGCCTCGTTTGTGTGCCTGATGTATACGACTTCCACACACGTCTGAAAGGATACAGAGTGTCGGCTGCCTGGCGTTGTTATTGACTTAACACACGAATCTTTCTCCTTTTCCCTTCCGTCACCATCTTTATCGTGCGACTCCCACTTCCTGCCTTCTCTTGACCCAGGTTTATTTTGAGAACCACACGCTCTTCGCCAACGTGACTTCAGAGAGGCCGAGCTTCAACGTGAGTCGCCTGGATGCGGACACAAGTTACCAGATCAAAGTGTACGTCACCCACGGCCCCGTCACCTCCCCGCCCGTCGTGGTCTCCGCCTACACCTCTCGCGTCACGCGCAGGTCCAGAGGTAAGCATTGCTTCTATGTAATGCTATGAGCTCTCTCTCTCTCTCTCTCTCTCTCTCTCTCTCTCTCTCTCTCTCTCTCTCTCTCTCTCTCTCTCTCTCTCTCTCTCTCTGACACACACAGAAGCAGCAACAGAGCGTCCAGGTTTCGCAAATTATCTCCTTACAGTTCGTTTTCCAGAGCTTCGCCCTCTCTCAAGGGGAGCGGCCGAGTCTCCCACGCTCACTAATTGGTTCATTACTGCTCTCTGATGCTTTCCCTGAGGACGGCTAATCACGGGCTATTCATTTATCCTCTGTTTAAACCCTATACACGCTGGTTTTTATTAATGAATAAGTTTGATGCATCTCTACTGATGTCCTTTTTATATTCTGTAATGAAAAATAGAGATGAGAAAAATATATTTAAATCATATAGAAATAAATATTACTTTCATAATGTTAAAAAGATTAACTCTTTACAAAAGTGGAATCTAATTTATGTCAGACTCATAAAGGCGGTGCAAAACATCATGGTGGCACGCCTCACTATAGCTGCGTGGAGGTCACCGGCTTAATGACCACCAGAATGCTGTTGTTCGACAGTTTAGAGACTGCTTGTTTAATTATTATAGGCTGCATTTTCACTAAGGTACTTAAGTAATTTAGCTTTACCTAATGAGTATAGCAGATCATGACTTAATAACAGAAACAAAGAATCACTTCAAAGACAACAATAAGGATGGTCCTTCCTTCTGCGATAACAATGTATGTGACTGTCCATACTCATCTCTATTCCTCCACTTCCAACGCAAAACTTATCCATTATTCTTATTTATTTATCCCACCACTAGTAAACACCTGAACAATCTCCCTTCTGTTCGTCGTGTTGCCTATAAGTGGGTCTGCTGCAAAAACAGCATCGAAACAAAGGACACACGCAACACAAAGAGAGAACAAGATACAGCAGACATGTTAGCCCTTACGAGACAGGCATAACAATTGTTTTTCTATTTTTTCTTTCACTATCTGTTTTGTAAAGGATGTGGTTCAGCGGATTCTCTCCTCAACTGGTGTTATACCTGCTCAAATTTGATATCATGAAACTGTATTTGAACAACTTAGAAAAAGAAGACACCCCTAAAAATCTTCAAGTCTCGAAGTGAAGGCCAGCAAATGAGCCTCAGAACTTCGCGGGGTGAAGTGCGGGTCACCTACTTGTCACCACACATCCGTATTCTAGTGAGGCCCAAGGTCAGCTAGATTACCGCCACGACTTATGAGGAAGGTTCTAATGGATGATGAAAAGGTGATCAAGCAGGGAAAGATTATGCAGTCCTGGGAAAAAATACATTCCCCAACCGCTCCTGATGTATTATTAATACATGCTGTGTTGCCAAAGAACCTAGCGCACAAGTTACACGAAGCCTTTGGAAACACTTGCATCAGAGATGTATTACACGTCTTAATAATTGAAGCGTTGGAAGAAAGTTGCGGTTTGACGTGCACCAAACTTTGGGGTGCATGACGCCTCGCACAACTGTAGGCGAGCCTGGGGCTTCACAAGAAAATTTTGACTTTACATGTTTTTGAGATTCAGCCTTAAGAAATTTTTTTTTATTTTCTCCTTACATACGAGTATATATATATATATATATATATATATATATATATATATATATATATATATATATATATATATATATATATATATATATATATATATATATATATATATATATATATATATATATATATATATATATATATATATATATATATATACTCGTATATATATATATATAAGTTGACGTGAATATATTTCTTACATTCTTAGAAAAGTAATTCCAAATGTTAATATTTAACGTCTAGCTACATAATTCACAGCACACGCCGACACGCCGCAGTCAGCCTGGCACTCAGGCTGGAGGCGAGGCTTACAAAATAATATTCAAACATTTCCCTGCATTTAATTAAGTTCTACACAAAGTTATTTTACATTTGCTTCGGAGTCACATTTGTTTCAAATGGAGTTTCAAATTATATCAATGATAATAATAATGATAATAATAATAATAATAATAATAATAATAATAATAATAATAATAATAATAATAATAAAGATAATAATAATAATAATGATAATGATAATAATAATAATAGTAATAATAATAATAATAATAATAATAATAATAATAATAATAATGATCACAATAATAATAGTAATAATAATAACAAATGCATTGCTCAAATCTTTACTATTATTATTATCATTATTATTATTACTATTACTATTATTATTATTATTATTATTATTATTATTGTTATTATTATTATCATTATCATTATTATGTTATTATTATCATTATTATCATTAATAATAATAATAATAATAATAATAATAATAATAATAATAATAATAATAATATTATTATTATTATTATTATTATTATTATTATTATTATTATTATTATTATTATTATTATCATTATTATTATTATTATTATTATTATTATTATTATTATTATTATTACTAATATCATTATTATCATATTCATATTAAACACTCCTATTATCGTTATTTCTTACTTTTAGTCATTATATTCTATGTATGACTATTACAATTACCAGGTACGTCGCCGCCACACCTCAGTTTCGCCCTCGCCAAGCTTTCCCCCGTATTCCCGACAAATACATCAAAACACTTTTCATCTGTTTCCGTTCAAATTCACGTTCATTCCGTCAGTACAGGTGATGCTTTCCCTCCAATATCTCTGCCTTCATCACTGTTCGTATCTCTTGTATCTTTCTTTTGATCTCTCTCCCTCATGCCCTTTGTATTTTCTTTATCTTATATATAGCAAGTCTATGTTCAAGAGCTCTTTTCTCTCTTTTGTCGCTTTGCTCCATGTCATTATCTATTCATCTTATTTACCATAAATACTTGTTTCCTACCTATTTCTCATTTTTAGCCACTACTTGACGTCCATTTCTCTTATATTTTTTTCATTCAATTTTCTTTGTAATCTACCTCAAGGTCATTTTTCTTTCTTTTCATCTTTTACGCTACGTGTCCTTTTCCTTCGATCTATGCCTTATATCGTTTCCTCTTTTTTTTACCCTCAGCAGGGGAGGTTCGTCCCACGCGGGGGAGTAGTGTGGGCGGCCTGGTGGGCGGCGTCATCGTGGCAGCAATAGCGGTGGGCGGGGCGGTGTGGGCGAGGCATTACTGCAGGAAGCGATGGCGAGACAGGAGTGAGAGGGCGAAACACGATGTTGCCAGACCTTCCTCTGACGACAGCAACCCTGACGTGGTGCCCAACATTGGTGAGGCAGAGAGGGAGGGGGGAAGGGAGGGAGGTGGGGGAGGGAGATGGATAGACTAATGGGAGGAAAACGGAAGAAAGAAAGAAAACGGAAAATATGAGGAGAAAATGAGGGAATAAATGATAGGTGATGATTAACTGAAAGAAATTATGGGAAATGAAATAAGGGAAGCTGGGAGAGTGAGGGGGTGTAAACTGATGAACGAGAGGAGGAGGTATAAAAAGAAAGAGGAAGAAGAAGGGAAGAAGAGGAAGAAGAGGGAAGGCTAACAAAGACTGGGAAATGTTAATAATGTGGATAACACTATATTGGGAAAACAGAACATTAGTTCAGTTAATTTATAACTAATCTTTTAAGTACCTATTTTCATACTAAACTCCTCTCTTCTTCTATTCTTCTCCCTTCTTCTGCCCACCACCTTGCCGCTGCCCTGACACCCACACAGCGGAGGAGACGTACGACCTGCTGCTGGCAGAGGCCAAGTCCAGGGAGACGCTGTACCAGGACCTGGATGCCTCACCGCAGCGCGCGCCCGCGGTGGTGAGTGTCGCCCCGCCTGTCCCTGTTCTGTTAGTATTGTAGCAAAGCGACCTTGAAGATCAATCCAAACATTTATTTCCCACAGCAACAACAACAGCAGCAACAGGAACAACAACAGCCGGAAGCACCCCAACAGCTCCCACAAGCGCAACAGCAGCAACTCCCACAGCAACAGGTGCTCCCGTCACACCAGCAACAACAGCAGCAGCAACAGCAGATGTCACAGCAACAACAACAGCAACAGCAGCAGCAACAGCAAGCAGCAAGGTACGGCAGTCCGGGACCGTACCAGCAACTCATGAAGGCGACGGTGACGCAGGTGGACGACCATCCCCCGGGGGTGAGAACCTCCACATACTGCCCGATGGACGTGGACGAGAGTATGGTATGACGCGGCTACAACCACCACCACCACCACCACCAGGCACTCTCCACCTTGCCGCATTTTAGCTGTAACCTTCTTTCTTCCTTCCCGCCGCCCTAGACACTCCCAGGGCCACGAGGTACACAGCTAAGCACTCCACGCCGCGGAGGAGTAGCGGTGACAGCAGAAAAGCCCACACGCAAGAAGGCTGCATTCATAACTTAAAAGAATGTACAGCACTAAGCAGTGAGTGTGTCGGTAGGCCAGGCAGAGAGGGGAGGGCAAGGGGAGACAGAGGTGGGAAGGGAAGCAAGAGTAAAGGGAAAGCACATGTTGAGGATGAAGCGAAAGGACGGGAGGGACGGAAGGGGAATGGCGGAGAAGGGCAAGGGAGCAGAAGTGAAGAGGGAATGACGGGAATGGGGGAAAGAGGAGGAAGGAAGGGAAGGGGAGGGCAGACGAAAGGAAGGGATGGGAGGGCAGGGGAAAAGACAAACAAAGAATAGTAGGAAGGTGGAAGGATAACCTGAAGAGGTGGGGGCAATAGAGTGGGGAGATGGAGAAAGGAGGGGAGAAGGAATCTGTTCTTTTTAGCATTTTCAATTGCAATATATTCATGTGTGGGTGTTGTAAAGAGAGAGAGAGAGAGAGAGAGAGAGAGAGAGAGAGAGAGAGAGAGAGAGAGAGAGAGAGAGAGAGAGAGAGAGGTTTGCATTCCTCCTCCAGTCCTCTCCATCTGCTCGTCTTTTCTCGCACCTTCGCCTCCCGCACCATCACACTCCTTCCGCAGACTCACGCCGAGCCTCACTGGCGTATACATTAATATGAATGCCGCTGCTGCCTCCGTCTGCCGCTGCTTCCCCAGACAGGTAAAAGGCCTAAACATATTTTACTAGTGTACCAGTGTTGCCGCCGCTCATGTCTCTATTCCGCCTTCTTATCTTTTCCATCTCCTTCCTCTATTTCCTTATTGTTCACTTCATTTTTTTCTCGTTTCCTTATCATTTTTATAGCATCTCTCTTCATATCCAGTTCCTCTTCTCTTCTTCTTTCTCCTCTTCCTCCTCAGCTTTTCATTTTTATTCTTCTCTCGCTATTCTTCCTCGCTTATCTCTTCTTATATTAATCCATTATAGTTTTTTTTTATCTTTCTTTTCTCCTCCACCAATACATATTACAACCATAACTTTACAATATCTCGTGTATTTTTTCACCATTGTTATTTTAGCTTCTGTATCTCCATCTGTGTATGTCGCTAAATGTATTTCTTTTCTGTCCCCTTCCTCTTTCTCTCTCTCTCTCTCTCTCTCTCTCTTTCTCTCTCTCTCTCTCTCTAGAAAGCTACACCGATAGCTTCTCCCACAACACAGGAACACTATCAACAATTTTCCCAGCAATACTCACGATAACACCACCACTAAACCAGCTAACAGCGTATGCAAAGAATAAAAATATGGAAACACAAAGAACAGCGGTGGCATGCCGAATAATCAACACCCGTTATTATGTACAATTCTCCATAATTTGAAGAGTAAAACTGGATTAAATGTGGAAATAGAATGAGTGTGAGCAAAGTGAGCCGTTTCTACTACCACCCACCACCACCACCACTGCCACCACCTCAGGAGAGAAGGGGAGGAAGGAGGAGATTTTATTGAAGCGAACCACTGGGTCTCGCCTTCGCCCAGCGCACTGTAAATGTCCGAGTGTTGAGCCAAAATTTAGCCCGGCAGCAGATCCCTTTCCCTCCTTCTACCCTCTCTGTGTGCCTTTCCTTCCTCCCTGTCTCTCCAGCCTTTCTTTTTTTTTCCCTTCCTTCGTGTCTTTCCCTCCCCCTCTTTCTATCTATACTTCTTCTTCGTTCCTTCTTGTGTCCCTCCTTTCGTTATCCCACTTCTCCCTTCTTTCCTTCTCTCTCTCTTCCTATCGGGGGTGGTGAGAAGGCGCTTGTCAGACTAGTGATTGGGTTTTGTGCGGATGGTGAGAGCTGAGGACGGAAGACGCCGGGAGAGGGAGGGAGAGGGAGAAGAACCAGGGAGGCGGGTGTATTTCAGAGAAGGGAGGGAGAGTCAGGGGAAGCCGCAGATGGGAGGTTAGAGGTGAGAGTTGGAGAGAGAAGATCTCGGAGGAGACATGAGGGACAGAAGAGGGGGAGTGAGGAAGAAAAAGGAGACGTGAGGGTGTGGGGAAAGAAGGAAAAGCAGTGTTGAATCAGACATGGCGGCAGGAATCATCGAGTTCGCCCCAAGAGAACGGTGGAAGGAAAGAAAAGAAGGAAGGAAAGAGGAAAAGAGGGAAGGAAAAGAAAGAAGAGTAAAAGATTTCAGAGGTGAACGTACACAGCAGTATTCAGACATTAGGAATAAAACGAGGGAACGTATAAGAGATTAAAGTGAATAAAAGATAAAAAAAAAAAAACATGAAAAGATAACGTGTGTACATAAATACAGACGCCTGAGGCAAGCCAGACGAGGCAAGGCCAAGGAGGAGACAAGAACGAGGGCGAGTGAGTGCTGCGAAAACATTAATATGGACACGCAGTATAACAGTGGCTTCCGGTGACATACAATATAAGAAACAGAATAATATTTTCCTTTTTCCAGTGACAGGAGTGACGTGAAGACGGTACGAGTGAATAACAGACAGGTGCTCGGCTGTCGATGTGATGGCTGTCAGTGGTTTCATTTACCTGTTAGAAGAAAAACTGTACATTAAATAAATTAACAATATCAGTCACGTATCACTCAAGCGGTACTAAAATAACGTTCACATTACTAGACAGGTGTATGTCTGTCAAGGTCAATTATTCAGGTGAGCGGCGAGGCGAGTGACAGCTTCCATCAGTGCACCAGTGGAAAGATTCTACAGAAAAAAAAAAACTACCGGGAGGAACACATTTTCCACAGAAACTGACTCGAAATAATTCACTCGATTAATTCTTCAGTTCATTCATTACATCAGGTCAGGTCAGGTCAACACGCTGATAGCTCTTGGGACCATTTTCTGAAACACTTCTGACCGCACCTCCACTACTTTCAAAAGGTTATAGATGAAGTTGCACGGGTTTTAAAAGATGTTTACATGATTCTAGAGACAAATTGACAATATTGCTACATTGTTAACAGGAGAAACACTCTTGAGAATCCAGTTAATCATCTCTATGGCCTTTTAAAAACAGTCGTGGCGAGAAAGCAGAGCGTTTCTGACTAAAGGCCTTGACTTCCTATCAGGCTATCCCGTCAGGAGCCAGCGAAGGACTTAGGGAACACCAGCTGTCATGTCAGTCAGCTGGGCTAAGGTTCATATCAGTGAGGTGCTGTGATGTAAGCCAGGCACCTGCTATCTACTCATATCAGTGTCAGGTATCACGTCAGTCTGCTGTCTAAGGAGTTATGTCAGTCAGATGATGTCAGTGTCTTATCAGTTAGATGACACGCCAGTCAGTGAGTGGGTCAGTCAGACACTTAGGCAGTCAGTTGTGAAGTAAGTCACTGTCAGTAAGATATGATGTGTTGTGTTGAGAGAGAGAGAGAGAGAGAGAGAGAGAGAGAGAGAGAGAGAGAGAGAGAGAGAGAGAGAGAGAGAGAGAGAGAGAGAGAGAGAGAGAGAGAGAGAGACTTTACGCCCATCCATACACACACACACACACACACACACACACACACACACACACACACACACACACACACACACTATCCTCTCCTCACACTTCCATGAACGTTCGGGTGCACTAGGAAAAATAACACACAAAATAAGATAAAACAAAAGCATTAAAAAAAAAAACAACGCGTGAGGTTCATTTTCCTGGAAGAGGCATCGCATTGCAAGGGTTCAGTGACTCGTCAAAGGGTCGCACAGACGAGGCACCGACACTTCTGACTTGCCCCGCTGATGTGACTCGCTCGGCTGACTCGTGTTTTCCTCATGTCGAAGTTTGGATATTCATGTTAACTATAAATATATATAAAAAATCACAGATGTAGATATTGTCTTATTGCCCTGGTGCGTGAGAGAGAGAGAGAGAGAGAGAGAGAGAGAGAGAGAGAGAGAGAGAGAGAGAGAGAGAGAGAGAGAGAGAGAGAGAGAGAGAGAGAGAGAGAGAGAGAGAGAGAGAGAGAGAGAGAGAGAGAGAGAGAGAGAGAGAGAGAGAGAGATATGGATAAAAAATGAAAGATGGCAAAGAACCGGTAAAGGAATGACTTTAATTAATTTAATTCGCTTAATGAAATGCAAACGTACATGCATTCATACATATATACACAATCATCATACATACATACATACATACATACATACATACATACACACATACATACGTATATACCAGAAACATTCACTCAGTCAGTCGCAGAAAAAAAAAACAGCCAGAATGACAAACAGAATGACAGATGTTAGGAAAGAAACTGAGAAACAAATGGAAAAAAAGAAAAGCAAAACAATAAACTAAAGAAATAAGAAAATAATGCAGATGGATCGACATGCAGAGAGAAACAAAGAAGGAAAGGTAAGAAAAAGGCGAAACAAGAAACTCTAAAAAAAGAAAAAAGAAAAAAAAGAAAGAAAAATCAAAGGTAAGAAATAATACAGACAGATAGACATACAAAGGAGAAACAGAGAGGGAAAGAAGAGGATAAAAGAGGACAGAAAAGAAAGAAAGGAAAGAAAATAATTGGTTTTCTCGCTCAGACCCATGACTTCGTGACCAGCAGGAAGAAGTGAGACAGGGAGGAGGAGGAGGAGGAGGAGGAGGAGGAGGAGGAGGAGGAGGAGGAGGAGGAGGAGGAAAGAGGGTAATGGAGGAGGGAGGAGCCCGTGGAATGAAGGGTGAGCCAATAAATCAAAGCAAAATTAAGGAGTGGAAAATATAAAAGGAGAAAAAAAGATAAGGAAAGTAAATATGTACGAGAGAGAGAGAGAGAGAGAGAGAGAGAGAGAGAGAGAGAGAGAGAGAGAGAGAGAGAGAGAGAGAGAGAGAGAGAGATCCGCAAAACGATGTATAAAGAAAACTAAAGCTCTCTTTCATCACGGCTCTCATAATCCCGGCAGGTGACGCCCGAATGTGTGTGTGTGTGTGTGTGTGTGTGTGTGTGTGTGTGTGTGTGTGTGTGTGTGTGTGTGTGTGTGTGTGTGTGTGTGTGTGTGTGTGTGTGTGTGTGTGTGTGTGTGTGTGTGGTCTTCCTCGTGCGTCACGGAAGTAATCACCACTGGAGGTACGTGCTTCCGCAACACACACACACACACACACACACACACACAGACAGAATCTGCGTATGACTTGCATTGTTGATTTTTTATGTGCGCACTGACAACAGAGAGAGAGAGAGAGAGAGAGAGAGAGAGAGAGAGAGAGAGAGAGAGAGAGAGAGAGAGAGAGAGAGAGAGTCATACCAAACACACATAAATTTACCACACAACAAATGAGGACAAAAACAAGAGGACGAGGAGCAGCAGCAGCGGCAGCAGGAGCACCATACATAGAAATACTACAAGGAGGAACATAATACACAAGAGGAGGCAACAGCAAGTCTGGGTGTGAGTAAAGAACGAGGTTAAGTGAAGGTCTTGACTCTGATCCAGGAGGAGGTAAAAACATAGACCTTTCCTCTCTCTCTCTCTCTCTCTCTCTCTCTCTCTCTCTCTCTCTCTCTCTCTCTCTCTCTCTCTCTCTCTCTTTACAAGACCTCTCCTAGAGACAAATATCCTTGAATATAGAGACAGCAACAGCTTAGAGAGAGAGAGAGAGAGAGAGAGAGAGAGAGAGAGAGAGAGAGAGAGAGAGAGAGAGAGAGAGAGAGAGAGCGTGGGAGGGGAAAGGAGGGAGAGGGGGCAGAAAAGGAGATTAAAAAAGGATGAAACGAAAGGGAGAACAGAACGGAAGAGAAAAGAAAAAATACAAAGAAAAAACAGAAAGAATACTGTAAAATGGTGAGGAAAAGAGAGGAGATAAATAAAGAACACCCAAAAACCAAAAGGAAGAGTAAAAAAAAAGTCACGTACAACCCACGCATCTATACACACACACACACACACACACACACACACACACACACACACACACACACACACACACACACACACACACGAGTCAAAGAAGAATAAAAAAAAAATCATAAGTAGCACGTAAAAAGAAAGAAAAGAAATGAAAAAAAATCAACACATCCACAACAGAAAAAAGAGGGGAAAAGAAACATGAACGTATTCATTATACAACAAACACACGCTAGTGATATTCCTTACTGAAGAAACAACATTAAAAACAAAAAATCGAGAAAACACACACACACACACCCAGACACACACACACACACACACACACAAACACACACACACATACGTAGGAAAAGAAAACATATATAAAAGAGGACACACACAGTACATATGACGTAGACCACAAGCAGCAACAAGACGTAGCAAAACAAAGGCACGGGAAAGAAATACCAGTAGTGTAGCCTGACATGCCTCGTAGAGTGTCTGTCACACATTCAAGTGGTGGGGAGATGAAGAGCGGATGAGTTTGTCGAGTAGATTATGAGAGAGAAAAGCTGGTTACTGTTGCAATTCAGAGACGAGTGAGTGAAATTGAGAGAGAGAGAGAGAGAGAGAGAGAGAGAGAGAGAGAGAGAGAGAGAGAGAGAGAGAGAGAGACATTAAAGAAAATTGCTCGTAAATATTATTACTATATAACGAGACCCTTTCTCTCTCTCTCTCTCTCTCTCTCTCTCTCTCTCTCTCTCTCTCTCTCTCTCTCTCTCTCTCTCTCTCTCTCTCTCTCTCTCTCTCTCTGTCTCTCTCTCTCTCTCAGCACCCTAACGACACAGCTTGTCCATTAATTATACTTTCAATCACTCAGAACCAAATGCCTTTTAGTCTCCATCCATAATTCTGAGCTCGTCACTTCACACTACCACTGTCTGTCTGACTTTTTTATTTCTTTTTTTATTATTCATTCCCTTATTAATACGAGTGCTACATGCTCGAGGCCCGTCAAGTGTAAGGGCGGGTCACTCGCACCTATAGGAAGGCCAGTGTGGGAGAAGGTGAGGGGGAGCTGCACCCCAGGCTGCCTTGCCTTCACTGGCCTGGCGACACTTCGGGAATTGCAATGTTGGTTAAATTTAGTCAACTGTAAATTGCATACCCTCTCTCTCTGTCTCTTTCTCTCTGTCTCTCTCTCTCTCTCTCTCTCTCTCTCTCTCTCTCTCTCTCTCTCTCTCTCTCTCTCTCTCTCTCTCTCTCTCTCTCTCTCTCTCTCTCTCGTAATTATGATTTAGGATCAAGTTATTATCAGAATTTCGCAAAAACTATTTCTGATGTTTTCATTTCATCAGATTTTTTGTGAAAAATGCTATTTAAATTTCATTTCAGTAATGTATTCAGTATCTACTTAAGGTCACCTAGCGTGAAAAGAATCAAAACCAATATATTCGGTTCTTAATCGGTGAATACCTAAAGAGGTTGGGAGTTTACATGAAATGTGAACGTATTGAAATTTCATTATCTACTCACTGTTTTATAAGTCGTGGCTGTCAGATGATCTATAATTAAATTAATAATTTTCTTTACATTATAAGGTAGTGCCATAGTTGGTATGCAGCACGTTTTACATTGTAATGCCTATCAATGTTTCCTTCTTACGGAGTGAAGCAGAGAACGAGTGTAAAGGGGAAGAAGATGTACATGCATTAATACAACACTTTCTTTTAGAGAAGCAATGAGCCACTGGCGTCACCTGCAACCTGCACACCTGTAACAAAAGAAGACCGCCGTGATCCAGATTGGCACAATGAATGAATGGTGGCGCGGTATATGGTGTCTGCACTGACAAAAGTTCATACCCGGCTTAGGTCACATTGTAATAACTTTTTTATCTACTTTTTATCGACTCCACCCGGAGGAAAGACCAGCGACCATTTCAGTTTAATTTTCCCACGTAAAATCCCGTAAAAAACAACTGCAACTAGAACCCAGTGATCACAACACAGATTTGCCTCCAACCAGGAACTCCAAAGCTTAGTCACCCGCCCACACGCGGAGGCTGTGACGACCAGACGTTAATTAACAGTAAACACCTGCTTCCATAACGCAATGAGGCAGCCACGAGCGGGTGGAGGGCAAGGCTAGCCAGTAACTGATTATTTTTACAATGAGAACATTTTATCCTTTCTTTTTGACAAATCGGAAGAGAGCCAACCGAACACTAAGAGCTCGCATTAATCCTCTCTGGTCTAAGACGAGAGCCACGTGGTGTCTGTATGACGCTGGTGGATGACACGCAAAGCATGCACGCAAAACATAAAGATATCTATTAAAAAAAAAAAAAAGTGTTCCCGGTGTCAAATTAATACAAGCAGCAAAACTGTCATAGAGAATGTGAAGGAGGAGGAGGAGGAGAAGAAGAAGAAGAAGAAGAAGAAGAAGAAGAAGAAGAAGAAGAAGAAGAAGAAGAAGAAGAAGAAGAAGAAGAAGAAGAAGAAGAAGAAGAGGAGGAGGAGGAGGAGGAGGAGGAGGAGGAGGAGGAGGAGGAGGAGGAGGAGGAGGAGGAGGAGGAGGAGGAGGAAGAAGAAGAAGAAGAAGAAGAAGAAGAAGAAGAAGAAGAAGAAGAAGAAGAAGAAGAAGAAGAAGAAGAAGAAGAGGAAAAAGATGAGAGAGAGAGAGAGAGAGAGAGAGAGAGAGAGAGAGAGAGAGAGAGAGAGAGAGAGAGAGAGAGAGAGAGAGAGGGTGGAGGGGGAAGGAGTAGTAAATACGCAAAACAAACAAGTAACATTTAAGAACAATAAACCCAAAACAAATATAAAAACCTATCCTAAGAAAACACTACACAGAGAAAAGCATCACCAAAAAGAAAAAAAAAAGAAAAAAGAACAAAAAAGTAAAGAAAACAATAACCAAGAATAAAAATAAAACAACGTTTAGCACACATTCACCTAACATAGAGGACGAAAGAAGCAGAAAAGTCTCCCTCCTCCCTTCTCTCTCTCTTTCTCTCTCTCTCTCTCTCTCTCTCTCTCTCTGTGTTCACTGGTACAGATATTAATGCTCAGTGGGAAATTTTTCATGGATAGATACTTAAAAGCAGTGCAAGAATGCGTACCCATGAAAAATCATCGTCCCACTAAAAACGTTAAGCCTAAGTGGTGGAACTCATAAATAGCTGAATGCTTGCGCGCCAAGAGGGATGCCCAGAACAGATTAAAATCCTTCAGTAATAACGAAGAACACACGAAATTCGTTGAACTAAGACATAAAGCAAAGACGTTAATTAAATACAGCAAAAGGTTCACCGAGTTACATGTTGCGAAGCAGATGAAAACAAACCCGAAGGAATTTTATAGCTATCAGGCAAAAGAGAGTGATTACTTCAGCTGCTAGACCCATAACTGACGTAAATGGAGGTTACACCAGCGACGAAGAGCAAATCAGTAACATTCTAAACACTTTCTTTACCTCAGTATTTACAGCAGAAGACCTCAGCGACATCCCTACGGCTCCAACAGTCCAAATTAATATAATATATATAATATATATAATATATTGATGCTGCCCTAAGCAGCATCAATATAACAGAAAGTGACGTGTCAAAATGCATCGATAAACTTAAAGTTAGCAAGTCACCCAGGCCTGACACGATCTCACCCTGCATCCTAAAAGAAGCGAAATTCGAATTAGTTAAACCATAAACCGTATTGTTCAATAAATCCTTGCAATCCGGTACAATGTCCGATGAATGAAGCTTGCTAACGTAACTCCGATTTTCAAAAAAAGGCAGTAAATCTTTACTATGTAATTACCGGCCAGTTACCTTAACCTCAGTCGTATGCAAAATGCTCGAAACACTAATAAGAGATAAACTCGTTCATTAGTTTGAGGAAGACAACTTACTTAAAAATACTCAACACGGCTTCCGCAACAAGCGCTCTTGTTTGACGAACCTCTTAGACTTCTATGATATTCTGAACCAGTATGGCCTGAGTAAAGCGGTAGATATAATATATCTTGATTTTCAAAAGGCCATCGACAAAGTCCCCTACAAACGTTTACTGATTAAACTAAAATCACACGGTATCCAAGGCGACGTGTTGCGATGGGTTGAAAAGTGGCTAAACAACCGTAAACAAAGAGTAGTAATAGATGGAAAAGAATCCAAGTGGACTAACGTAACCAGCGGGGTGCCACAGGGATCAATCTTAGGACCTTCCTTACCCTCAGAAAATGGGGGCACCTCATTTCATCTATTTTCTTGCTTTCCTATAAAATTTCCTTCAGGTTTTCTCCTCTCTAACCTCGTCAGGTATTTCTTTCCGACCTGTTTTCCTGTACGGCTTATGCCAGAGGGAGTGAAGGGTGGGGAGAGAGCCTTCTGCTTTCCTGTCCTTTTCTTCTACTATCATCTTAGTAGTCCTAGGTCAGGTCGTGAGGGCCGCAAGGTCTGTTGTGGCCTGTTTTTCTATGTAACTCTATGTAACTCTCTCTCTCTCTCTCTCTCTCTCTCTCTCTCTCTCTCTCTCTCTCTCTCTCTCTCTCTCTCTCTCTCTCTCTCTCTCTCTCTCTCTCTCTCTCTCTCTCTCTCTCTCTCTCTCTCTCTCTCTCTCTCTCTCTCTCTCTCTCTCAGGCAAGCGACAGCAGGAGAAGGAGGAGGAGGAGGAGGAGGAGGAGGAGGAGGAGGAGGAGGAGGAGGAGGAGGAGAAGGAGGAGGAGGAGGAGGGCAGCAAGAAGCCAGCCAGCGTCCCTTTAGTCCTCCGACCCTCGTGTAGCACTACGTGGCGGTGCGGGTGGCGGGGTGTGCAGGTCTTTGTTCTTCATGCTACTAACTTCAGGAACTTACCATGTGAGATTATTGCTATTTCAACTTTACACACACACTCACACACACACACCTACACACACACACACACACACACACACACACACACACACACACACACACACATATAACACTGGTTCCCTCGCTCGCTCACTCACTCTGCATATTATTATCGACAGCCAAACACGAAAAGTTAATGACGATAAATCTCTGTCACGAAGTTACCCAAGCAATTTCACAAGAAGAGGAGGAGGAGGAGGAGGAGGAAAGACAACGACGAAGGGAAGGAGACGGAAGAGAAAACGAGCGAGAGGAGAATGAAACATTGGGAAAAGACGTAGCGCAATAAAATGCAGCAAGAAATGTCAGAGAAAACTGACGCACGAGCAGCGGAAGCACAACAAGCAGCAGAAGCACCGACAGGAACAAAGCAAGAATAATAGAAAGACTATAATGTAGAAGAACGCAGGGATATATTATGAACACAGAGTAACATCTGGGAAAGTCTGGTGGCCAATAATGGGATGACTTGTTGGGAACACTGTTGTATTACACTGGGTTTGTACGACAGGTGTGAGAGTGTCAGACAAAATAATTAACAGACCTTTTTCTACCTGTATCTGTCAAGCAAAATGATTGTGTGTTAAAAGAAAATCAATAAACTGATGAACACATATATAAATAAGTGAGGAAATAAATAAATGAATGAACAAATATGTAAACAAGATTTTTTTAAATAAATATAAAAATAAAGAAGTTACGCCACTTCTTGCTTTACACGAAAAGACATAAAAAAAAAAAAAATCACAGAAAGAAGGGAGAGGAAGATCGTGCATTGCAAACACGGCAGGAGAAATATTATAACTAACTTGGTGCGCTGACCGGGAACCGTAAACTGTAAAGAATGAAAATTATAGATATAACGAGGAACGTGAGCTGCTGTGTCAAATATGCTGAATCGAGCGATTGTAATTTTACGTCACGCCTGTCACCCTGGAATATTTATCTTAGCAATTCGTAAATGGAGCCCGCCGTGGTGCAGTTTGACGCTGACAGTTCGTGACTTCCGGAGTAAAAAACAAAAACAAACAAAGAAAAAAAAACACTGAGTCAATGTCCATCTTCCAACGCTTCCTTATAATTTGTACAACTGTAGTTTTTGCTCTTAAATCTTAACAATTCTGCAGGATCAATTTCGTTTCTTTTATTCTAGAAGTTGGATAAAAGCTGTAGCTGGTGTCTTGGTCTTTTGCAAAAATAAAGCACATGAAATGTTTGTTTCTTAACACTGGGATTAAATTTTCTGGTTCTATTTCTTGATTGTCTAGGGAAAAGAGAGAGGAGGGAAGG
>NC_087160.1:29286931-29301931 GCF_035594125.1 Scylla paramamosain
TATTATATATATATATATATATATATATTATATATATATATATATATATATATATGATGAACACTGGCCAAGGGCAACAAAAATCCAATAAAAAAAAAAAAGCCACTGAGATGCCAATCCAAGAAAAGGGTCCAAAGCGGTAGTAAAAAAATTGAAGGATAAGTGTCTTGAAACGTCCCTCTTGAAGGAATTAAAATCATAGGAAGGTGGAAATACAGAAGCTGGCAGGGAGTTTTAGAGTTTACCAGAGAAAGGGATAAATGATTGAGAATACTGGTTAACTATTTGCATTAGAAAGGTAGACACAATAGGGGTGAGAGAAAGAAGAAAGTCTTGTGCAGCGAGACCGCGGGAGGAGGGAAGGCATGCAGTTAACAAGATCAGAAGAGCAGTTAGCATGGAAATAGCTTTAGAAGACAGCTGGAGATGCAACATTGCGAAGATGAGAGAGAGGCTGAAGATAGTCAGTTAGAGGAGAGGAGTTGATGAGACGAAAAAACTTTTGATTCCACCCTGTCTAGAAGAGCGGTATGAGTGGAACTCTCCCAGACATGTGAAGCATACTCCATACATGGACGGATAAGGCCCTTGTTACAGAGTTAGCAGCTGGGAGGGTGAGAAAAACTGGCGGAGATGTCTCAGAACATCTAACTTCATAGAAGCTGTTTTAGCTAGAGATGAGATGTGAAGTTTCCAGTTCAGATTATAAGTAAAGGACAGACCGAGGATGTTCAGTGTAGAAGAGGGGGACAGTTGAGTGTCACTGAAGAAGAGGAGATAAGAACATAAGAACATAAGAAATAAGGGAAGCTGCAAGAAGCCACCAGGCTTACACGTGGCAGTCCCTGTATGAAATATACCTACCTATTTCCACCTATCCTCCCCATCCATAAACTAGTCTAGTCTTCTCTTAAAGCTCCCTAATGTCTTAGCACTAACAACATGATTACTGAGTCCGTTCCACTCATCTACCACTCTATTTGAGAACCAATTTCTTCCTATCTCTTTCCTAAACCTAAATTTTTCAAGCTTGAACCAGTTATTTCTTGTTCAACCCTGGTTGTTGATCCTAAGAATTTTGTTTACATCACCCTTGTTATAACCCTTATACCACTTGAAGACCTCTATCAGGTCCCCTCTTAACCTACGTCTCTCTAAAGAATGTAAATTTAACAGCTTCAATCTCGCCTCGTAAGGAATACTCCTCATCCCCTGTATCCTTTTAGTCATTCTCCTCTGTACTGATTCTAATAAACCTATATCTTTCCTGAAATGTGGGGACCAGAACTGGCACAGCGTAGTCTAGATGAGGTCTGACCAGCGCCAAGTATAACTTTAATATTACCTCCGTCCTTCTACTTTTAACACTCCTAAAAATGAATCCTAATACCCTATTTGCCCTGTTTCTGGCCTCTATGCATTGTTTTCCTAGACGGAGTTCAGAGCTAACTATAACTCCTAAATCTTTCTCGTACCCTGTTCCTACCAGAGTTTCGTTGTTTAATGTGTACCTACCGTGTGGGTTTGCTCTACCTACGCTAAGTACTTTGCATTTGTTGATATTAAACTGCATTTGCCATCTGTCCGTCCATTCATTCATTCTATCTAAATCTGCCTACAAGGCGATGGCATCCGATTCTGACCTAATTAATCTGCCTATCTTTGTGTCATCCGGAAATTTACTAACATCACTCCTAATTCCACTATTCAAGTCATTGATATATATATTAAAAACAACAATGGCCCTAATACTGATCTCTGTGCCACCCCCACTAATTACATGATCCCACTCGGATTTAGAGCTGTTTATTACAACTCTTTGTCGCCTGTCGCTAAGCCAATGACCTTATCCAGCCTAACACCTTCCCATCTAGCCCGTGTGCCCTAACCTTTCTCAGGAGCATTTAATGGGGTAACTTGTCAAATGCTTTACTAAAGTCCAGATATATAATATCATAACTATCACCATTATCTACTGCTTCGTACACTTTACTCTAAAAACTTAACAAGTCTGTCAGGCAAGACTTCCCCTTCGTGAAGCCATGCTGTGACTGATATATCAAGGTATGTTTGTCTAAATGTTCCCTAATGTTCGCTATTATTGTCTTCAATATTTTACCCATAACAGAAGTTAAGCTGACAGGTCTATAATTAGACGCTAATGTTTTATCTCCTTTCTTAGAGATGGGTACTACATTAGCCTGCCTCCACATTACTGGTACCTCACCTGACTCAAGTGATTTCCTAAAGTCAGAAACTAACGGCTCACTAATAACCTCTTTGCATTCATTCATTCATTCATTCATTCATTCGCTACTTAATGCCTAGCGATTCGTAATTGTTTTGTTTTTTTTCTTTTCTTTTTTTTTTACTTATGAGTATTTTAAAGAGCAGTGTCTGTTGCTGTTGTTGCTGCTGCTGCTTTTGTTGTTGTTGTTGTTGTTGTTGTTGTTGTTGTTGTTGTTGTTGTTGCTGCTGCTGCTGTTTTCATACTTATTTCATGTTTCTCTCGCGTCCCATGAACCAATGCACATGTTCTTGTTGGACTAAATGTACACTTGTAGGTAAAAGCTTATGTATTTGTAGCACTTTCCAGATGAATAGCGTTTTCGTTAATTTTTGGTCTTCTTATATGCCACCAGTCTCCCAGAAAACCTGCTGTCTAACAATTTGTCGAAAAGAAAAATAGAGAACTTAAGATTGAAAAAAAAATACTGATCAGCATCTTAAAAAAAAAATATATATATATATATATATATATATATATATATATATATATATATATATATATATATATATATATATATATATATATATATATATATATATATATATATATATATATATATATATATATATATATATATATATATATATATATTGATTGATTGATTGGCATCTTTGAGGCACAGCATCGAGCCCACAGTCAACACAAAGGAGATGAATGTGTGTGGACTTCTACCTGTGACCATGCCAAAAAGAAATTACGGTAGGGACTCAGTAGCTTCGTAAACTTTGAGGGTAGGACGCAATTTCTTCGTGTTTACGCATCTTTGTTCAGTAAATATCCATCACGCTCAGGATAGAACAGGGGGAGTGTGGCTAAAAGCACTTCTAATGAGACGTAAAGTGATCCATGGCTCGACCCTTTAGAGTAAACTGAGTGAGTGTGGCTTCAGATTTTCAGGTCAAAGCACTTCTCCGTAAATCAGAAAGGTTGTGTGCTGCTTCCCTTCGCTTGTCAGTAAGGTGGATTTAGTATCACAAAGCCGCTGCCAAATAGACCATTCAACAAACAGAATTACCGATTTACCAGAATTTTGTTGTCCGCGTCTTTAGAAAATGAAAGATCTGATGAGACACATTTATTAGGCATACTGTAATAAGATTCGATTTCTGGTGAACGAAAACTTTCCTTGTTTCATTCCTATCTTCCTTTCGTCCTTCCTACCTTCTTTCCTTCATTCCTTTCTTCTTTTCTCCATCCCATGCTCCCTCCCTCCTTCCTTCCTTTCTTTCTTCTGTCCTTCCTTCCTTCCTTTCTTCCTTCTGTTCTCCTTGCCTTCGTCCATTCTTTTCTCCCATGCTCCTTCTCCCCTTTCCTTCTTTCTCTTCTCTTCTCTTCTCTCTCTCTCTCTCTCTCTCTCTCTCTCTCTCTCTCTCTCTCTCTCTCTCTCTCTCTCTCTCTCTCTCTCTCTCTCAAGCCTCTAATGTCACTTTTCCCAACTCCTCAGATTTACACTTTTCTAAAAACTGCTCACATTTACTACAACTTTTTTTTTTTTACATTTTTTCCGACATACTACAAAGTGTTTCTAAATTAAGGTCAGACACATACGCACAATGAAAGCTTTTCTATTATGTAACTTCACCTTCTCTACAACCAAGATACACCTGTGCTTCGTTGACACTCCAATTACACCTTGGCAGAACAGTGTACTCTTCTTAATCATTCTGTCCGCCCTACACAACCCGTCTCATGTAACTCAGTGTGTTAATTTCCACGTCCCTCATACCAGACTTATTACCTTTAAGCCACAGAAGGGAGGGACGCGTTGCCGGGATTCTATTTATAGATATAGTTGTCTGGAAGGTTGTGTCGAGTTGATAGATGGAGGAATTGAGTTTTTGAGGCATTGAACAATACCAAGTTTGCTCTGCCCCAATCAGAAATTTTAGAAAGATCAGAAGTCAGGCGTTCTGTGGCTTCCCTGCGTGAAATGTTTACTTCCCCAAGTGTTGGACGTATATGAAAAGACGTGAAAAAGTGCAGTGCAGGGTGGTATCATCAGTATAGGAGTGGATAGGACAAGAAGTTTGGTTTAGAAGGAGAAGGAGGAGGAGGAGGAGGAGGAGGAGGAGGAGGAGGAGGAGGAGGAGGAGGAGGAGGAGGAGAAGGAGGTGGAGGAGGCGGAGGCGGAGGAGGAGGAGGAGGAGGAGGAGGAGGAGAAGGAGGAGGAGGAGAGGAGGAGGAGGAGGAGGAAGAGGAAAATTAATGAAGAAAAAAAGAGATAAATAACAAGAAAAATGAAGAGGGCAAGGCCAAAGTGGGAACTGAAAAAAAGAAGATCATAAAAAAAAACGGGACGGGGCAGGGCGGGACCGAAACCCACTGTAGAGCGACATCTCAATTATCCTGGCCGAGCAATCAAAGGGAGGGGGCGCGACTATCGAGCAAGAATCAGGCTCATGGTGGGAGGCGTGAGGGCGGCGGGGCGTCCTCTCGGGGCTCTGATGGACATGATAAGGCACACCAGGCGAGGCACGCGCACGCACAATACACAAATACAGTACGTACTTTCGTCGTTTCCTTACCGTCGGGAGATGGTAGCATGAACGCATATTCTTGTAAGTAAATGTCGTCGTCGTCGTCTCTCTCTCTCTCTCTCTCTCTCTCTCTCTCTCTCTCTCTCTCTCTCTCTCTCTCTCTCTCTCTCTCTCTCCCTCTCACACACACACACACACACACACACACACACACACACACAGCAGGGAAGCAATTAACCTAACAAGGATATGACGGACTCAAAAACTGTCATAGAAAAAGAAATGAAGTCTAAAATATAAAAGTGAATACATCGCAGGTCCTTTTAGCTGAGATAGTTAAAAAATGGACGGAAAAAAATAGAAGTAAAGCATAAAATATGGTGAAGATAACTCGTGCATTAGTTTTGACTTTCAACGGAACACACAAATAAACTTTTGCACGGCTGAAAAAGAGGAAAAACACAAACGCCTGGTATCAAGTTGACGCACGAAATGGAACTATTATAAAAGGAACTTAAATCAAGATAAGATAACAACTGGTGACATAACAGCTGCAGCAGCAGCACAAAGCAAGTATTGCTCTCATATTTTCCCGCTCCTATGTGAATTGATTTTCCAGTCCTCTCTCGCTCAATAAAATGAATGAACATCGTCATTGCGAGTTAAGGCTCATCCTCTAAGAGAGTCTGACATATAAAACTTCCTGTCATTCAACAAAACTTCACACGAGTAATTGATTTATTTAATGACAAGTCAGGAAGGATGTCGTTTAGCGAGGCAAGTAAAAAATATTCAATTACAAACTGTTGAAAAAAAAAAATAGGATTGTTAAAAAATCCTAAATATCACTTCACAGCCGTAATCAACTCTTCAGTCATTTAATATTACATCCAATCACTATTTTCTCTTCGGCTTAATCGTTCTTATGACATACAGTTAAATATTATTCTCTACTAACTGACGCGCGATATCACTCTGCTCCTCGCTCTCTTGATCGCCTCTCGTGTCCTTAGGATATACAGGCAGCGTGACTCAGTGCTGCCTTCTGCTGATGCCCTAAATGATGGATATCCGTTCACGCATCGATTCCACCGTCAAAGCCAGTGCCAATATCCAGCCCAGCACAGAGTCCCTTCAGGCAGCGGCCATTATTCCGGGAGAGGCACGAAGGGATTTATAGCAAGGGTAAAGACCAAGAAACACACTGCTGTTTCAGAGCAATTAAGACCATAAGTCGCCACAGTTTCCGAGTCTACCGTATCACTGCCAAGGCATTGATAAATGAAATAATGAGATTAAACATTCGAGTAAACATAACTACTTATTCACAGGACATACTAGCAATATGTCCACTCATCCAATTAGTAAGACGTCGCCTTCATTACTCTTCTCAACTCAAACCCCCTCGATCTTCCTGCACTCTCGCCACTCACGCACTCCTGCCTGTCTACTTGTCCTCTTCTGCCATGACAGCTGAGACACAAGTGAAACTGAACCTGCAACGCTCACCACCAGACAATGAACCTACCAACCCACTTGTCCTCCAGCTCTAGGAAATGAGTACTCTAAGGAGATGATGGAGCTACGCCCTCTCCCCCTGCTGCTGCTGTGTCATCTCCCTTCCCGCTCAGAACCAAAGGGAAGCAGGTCCATGAGTCACTGACCGGTCTTCTTAATAGTAGTATCATAACGATCAGGGAAAAAATATATAAGGTAATTCCGTCGAGCGGTGATCTAATAAATGCGTGTATTAATCAGCATGTTTTGCTGTCAATTGCCTAGTTTCTTCCCTAATTGGCACTCTGGCAATAAACCGTACAGGCAAATTTTATAGCTATTGTTACTGTTATTAATATTATACTTCCTATTGCTATTTATATATTTTATTGTTGTTGTTATTATCATTATTATTATTATTATTATTATTATTATTATTATTATTATTATTATTATTATTATTATTATTATCATCATCATTACTATCAGTATCATCATCAGCAGCAACAGCACTATTATTATTATCGGTAATCTGAACATTATGTGGTTACGTTTGCGCATGCATAAGAAATTTCCTGTCATATTTATTGAATGAAATACTGTTCTTTTTAGCAAAGCTTTTTCATGCAGGTCTGTCTGTTCATTAACCTCCCCCCCTCTCTCTCTCTCTCTCTCTCTCTCTCTCTCTCTCTCTCTCTCTCTCTCTCTCTCTCTCTCTCTCTCTCTAAATCTGATTCTTTGTTTCTCCCCCGGTGTCACGTTACATCCTATCTCTTCCTCTCTCCTTCCTTTCTGTCTTCCCTCCCCTTCCCTTCCTCACATCTTTTCTCACTCGCTCCCAACTCCCTCGCTCCCAGGCTGAAGAAGCACCCAAAAGGCGGCTATAGTTTCTGCAGGCTGTTCGAGGAAGTGGTCGCCGCCAGCCCCGCCGTCACCTGGCGTGAAGGTGTGCTGCGGGAGGGACGTGGTACTAGGCGCTCAGAAATAAACCCCCGAGGGAGTAGACAGAATCCAATTAGCTGCGAAAAAGAAGTGGATCGGAACGTGTAGGTGGGAGGAGAGGGGTGAGAGAGGGAGAGGGACGGAAGGCCAGAAACGAGACGAAAAAAAAAAAAAAAATGTATGAAAAACCTATTTTTTCATGATTTTTTTTTTTTTTTTTGATTCAATGTATATAGTAAGAGGATGTTATAGATTTTTGCTGCCTACCCTTTCTGTGTGTTTTCATGTGCATAAAAAACGCCAGTAAAGAGTTGAGGAAGTGATGCAGTGTAAAAGTCACGTTGCTCTCCCTCTCTCTCTCTCTCCCCCTTCTCTTCGCCCTCATTTACCTTCGTCCCTTGCTTGGGATTCTATTTATGAGACGAAGGTTTAGGGAGGAGGGGAGAGTGAAGGAGAGGGGTAAGAGGAGTCAGGCAGAAGGGAGGGAGGGAGAATGGTGAAAAGGTGAAGATTAAGAGACAAGGTAGGAAGAGAAAATTAATTAAAAACACAGACACCTGCCTAGTAAATGCAATATATTTCATGGCGCGCACACACACACACACACACACACACACACACACACACACACACACACACACACACACACACACATACACACCTGAAAAATTATACATCTATAGCTCGTTTTCTCACGATATATAAAATTGAAAGGCAGCATAGGAAAGAACAAATATTTAAAGAAAGCTTGGCTGCCTCACCTGCCGAGTGAGAATGCTCAGGAGACAGGTAAAGGTGACGCTAACCTACTGACCTGCTGACCTGACCTGGTAAACTTTTTTTTGAGCTGGAAGAAGCGATTTGTCATCACACACATACGTGCGAACAAGTTTCAACTAAAGAATATTAAATCGACACAAAAGAGCTGCAGAAAGAACAGCAACAGTACACACCATCATCAGCACCACAACCACCACCATCAGAACAACAACAACAACAACAACAATAATGATAACACTACCAACAAAAACGATAACAAGAAGAAGAACAACAACAACAACAACAACAACAACAATACTAACAGTTACATCAACAACACCAGCAGTACTAGCAACAGCAACAGCAACAGCAACAACAACAACAACAACAACAACAATAATGGTGGCCCATAACTTGCAAATGACAACTGTCCCCTCCACACAGCAGGGCGAGTGGGGCTGGGGTGCAGTAGAATCTCATATTAACTATTTACGTTCACGAGTAGCATCACCAAGCCCACCACCCTTGCCTTGCTTTGCCTTGCTTTCCCGAGCTGGGTCATCGCGGAGGGCAACTGCCTGGAATGATGAAGCCCGTCCAGTGTCAACAACTAATTATGTCCTCAAATAGCCATATTTTCATAGTTTTTTTTTTTTTTAATGTATATGATGTTAATTATGGCGATGGTGTGAATGTTGTTGGTCAAATTCGCGCAATTAGATTTATATAATGTAAACCATGAAATAAGGTAATGATGATCATGACTTTAATGGTAAAGAGCTGACAGTAATGTAATGAAACTCACTGTAAGTCCCCGCACCTTAAGGTCATCACAACCACCATGATGCAGGAAAAGTCTCAGACCGTAAGAGTATTACCCGGCATTAGGTCTGCTGCCGGATGTGCGAAAAAAGTCCCCGTGTTTTCTGCTCAGTGCCGTAACCTCATTTACGTCCCTGGAGACCACGCCCCTCTCTGACCGCCAACCTCACCACATCCTGACGCGACGTGCACGATAGAGCAGCCGGAAACTTCAACTGACCTTGAATGCCAAACAGTCTTACCAGCAACATGGCATTTACAGTACATGCGTGTGCTATTTTCCTGTTGTCGGTGGTGAAATCCATTATTAATAATAATCAACGGAAATAAAATGAGTTGCCGATACATTTTTTTATCACATTATATGAATCTTGGGGCCTTTTTTTTTTTTTTTGAGGTAATTTGAAGATGTCACGATAAAGCCAGGAAACTGTAAGTCAAAGCTTAATAACTGAGATCTTCAACTTTTACAAAACAGTGCCAGATCATAAAATCCATTAGAAATAACAGCATCTTGAAAGTGAATCTCAAGAGCGTAATACTGTTGTAAGATCTAAGAAACTACTGCCCCCAAAAAAGCCAACTATCCAAGGGTGAAATAATCTGTGAGGTTCAACGTTCACATGACAGCGCTCTTGTCCTCCCTGGCAAGCAGGTCACGCAACAGGATAAAGAACGTTTCACTTCTTATGAAATAACTCCCCCTTCAGTGACACTCAAAAGCAGGCCATAAAAATTGCATATATCATATTTGTATTTTTTACAAAGAAAAAAGAAAAAAAAAAACGTAATATCACTGAATTAACTACTGGAACATGCATTAGTTTTAAGTCAAATTTAAGCTTAGGTGTTAGATGTCAAACTAACGGACTGGATTCGCAGCCTAAAGTTCTAACATTTCTTTCGTTAATACACTCATAATTCCTAATAACTAGTTTAATTTTGCGCGAGGGGATGCATTCGCGCATATGCGCTACCGTGAGGCGCGCGTATATTTGTTACTACTAATAAGGGTTGTCAAGTTAAGTGGCATGTTGTTATACGGTCATTTTGTACCTATGATACATTTGGGATGGGGAGAGATGGGGGACTCAAATAAAATTTCGCTTAGGGCCCCAATTTAGTCAGGGACAGCCCTGTTCCCAATAGAATTATTTCACCCATTTCATGCAAAGGTACCCGGTTTAAAAAATCTTGGTAAATTTCACCATACCTGGTAACACAGCACATCACTACTGGTCTTCCATCATAAAATGGGCCGCAACCTGACGTCAATAGAGATTCTCTTCCCATTATCAAACTAAACACATGATATAGTTTTCTATTGTATGGATTCAAGAGCTGAACTCTCCCTGAACTATCTCCTCGGTATTGTCCCGCCGACTATGACGTCACCCTTCTTCATAAATTTTTTTTGTAAAATACTCTGAATGGTATATCATCTCTCCGCCTTTTGTTACCCTTACTGTGTACTCCACGCTTTCTTATACATAAGCTAAATCAGGAGACATTGTTGGTAGTGAAAGAAATTACATATTACGAAAAAAATGGAAAGAAGGGAAAAAACACAAATCAAAAATAGTGCCGAGAGTGACAAAACACTACCATCACTCTGTATCACAATTATAGCCCCACTAGTCCTGCAGAAGCCACTCACCTAGTCCCAAAGGTGTTGACAAGTGTAAGAACGATTCCTATAATACGTAATTATGAAATGAAAGCACTAAGAAAAATGTTCATACTATGAATTTCTTGCCTTACCTCAGACACAACGTCTCATTTGCACTTTGCGTTAATTTTTGTACTGTACCATTCACCACCATAATTTCGAAGAATTAATATAAAACGAGTGTCCATCCTGTACAGTGTGGTTATGAAAATCTGAATGTTTTGAGAGTGGATTGTTGGCATTGTTGTGGGTGAGTGGGTGGGTGGGTGGTGGTGGTGGTAGTGGTGGTGATGGTGGTGGGAGACGCAAGGTAATAATTATTGTGCCATTATTGAAGTGATGACGCCCGACCTCTCCAACAAAAGAAGCCTCATTATACACAAATTAGCTCCCTTTCTATTTACTGCACATTCATAGCAGACAAACCGCAGGAGAGCAATTGTTGGTAGATCAATCACATTTGAACAATTACTGAGATATAAACATAATGGACTAGAAACAAAAGGATATACTGGACTTTCTACAACAGGGGTCACTCAAAGTATTTCTTTTGTGTTGGAAGGAGGACGTCCAAGGACAAACAAAAGTAAATAGATAAGTAAAATAAAGTAAAATAAAAGCTCAAACAATTTTGCCAGCCCCGTAAGAAAAAAAGAAAAAAAAAAAAAACAGAGAAGAGAGTCTAGCTGGAAGACATATTATATTTATAAGTAGTTTAAACATGGCCTCATCGTCCCATGTTGATTGGACATAACAAGACAACACAACAAACATGTGGACACGGCATTCAGGACAGGTCTCTGCGATAGTCCTCCTTTGCAACACAACGAGTCAACGTGGTGGTCTTGTACGAAACGGCGTTCAGTGAGTGATGACGAGCAGATGAAATTAAAAAGTTTGATCAAAAGTCCATATTCCTAATAGTTATTTGTCAACAATAACCCGTGTGTGTGTGTGTGTGTGTGTGTGTGTGTGTGTGTTTCAAAGTTTCAGGAAGAGAGAGAGAGAGAGAGGAGAGAGAGAGAGAGAGAGAGAGGAGAGAGAGAGAGAGAGAGAGAGAGAGAGAGAGAGAGAGAGAGAGAGAGAGAGAGAGAGAATCGTCATTATTTCACTACTCCCTTAACTACTGTTTCCATTCCCTTCCTCCATCCTTCCCTTCTCTCCTTTTTCATCTTATTTTTTTTACCAGTTCCTTCACTTTTCTTTTTTTCTCTTCCTTTTCTCTTCATGACCACCCATTCCTTTATTTTATCCTACCTTTACTTTTCCATTGTATTACCTACTCTCCGTTTTCCTCAATTTTCCTTATCCTTTTCCTTCCCTTTCCTTCCTTTCCCTTTCCTTCATATCCAATGGTCTCATACTAATACGAAAAGATAAGAAGTAAACTGACAAAGTACGTAAGGAAAAGGGAATAAAAAATATGAAGTCGGGAAATGAGAGGAAGAATAAATAAGAAAACAATTAGAATTCTGGCCTCATCCTCTTGGCGCAGCTTTGCATTTCATTATTTTCTCCCAAGAGTTTAATTTTCTCATTCATATATAATTATTGGGAAGCCTCTTAAGCATTGATGAGATTTTTCCTTACCTCATTATTTTTTTCAGCTTTCATCTCTCTCTCTCTCTCTCTCTCTCTCTCTCTCTCTCTCTCTCTCTCTCTCTCTCTCTCTCTCTCTCTCTCTCTCTCTCTCTCTCTCTCTCTCTCTCTCTCTCTCTCTCTCTCTCTCTCTCACACACACACACACACACACACACACACACACACACACACACACACACACACATACACACACCAATATACTATACACATCAGAGCCACCGCCACAACTAAGCTTTTCCACAAACATAGGAAAAAAAAAAAACTAAAACTTTGTAAAATATTTCATTCCTTCACATACGCGTATTTAATCTTTACTTTCTCTCCTGGACTCTCATGGTGTTACCTGCACCTTTCTTTTTTCATACTGACTTTTCCCTCGTGTTGCCAGCTGTCCTAACACAAATAAAATCTAATTAAAGTAGATAGACTGAAAATAAAACAAACTTACTACTTGTTATATCAATAATTGTTATACTTCGTAATGTTATACCAGACTAAAGGTAGGTGAGTGAAGTTATAAACTGAACTTAACTATACCAATCCCAACTAAACCAATCTAAAGTCTGGTAAGTTAGACTCCACAAAATCAAATATTTAACAAAACCGATCAACTCCAATTTAAACTAAGCGTAATATAATCTAAGTTCACCAAAGAAAAAAAGTAAATCAATCTAATCGAGCTCAAACTAACCAAAACTAAATTCAATTCAATTACTCGTAACCTAACGTAGCTTAACAAAACAGTACATCAACACTGGAAGCTTTACAACACAAGAACCTATACACTCAAGACCCACAATTTCCTGATTACCTCTCGCATTTCACTACAAAATAAATGTGAATGTCTCTTTCTGTTCCCATTGCGATTCCAGCCACGAAGATGAGTATGAAAAAGAAAAAATGCTCGCACACATATATTTCCTGTCTGTCGGTGGATTTTTTCTCAGCATCACGGACGGCTTGAAGTACTACACTGGCTTTGATGTGGATGAAAAAAAGCGTAAGTAAAGGAGTAAGAAACATCTATAACAACCTCCCCCGTGAGACTTCCCCTCTCCTTCTCCTCTTACTTCGTCTTTTCTTCCTACCACTCCTGCTCCTTTTCTTCTTCACGCCTTGCAGTCGCTGGCCGCACTCAACTGAGATTAAAATACACATGTAAGAGCTCTCTCTCTCTCTCTCTCTCTCTCTCTCTCTCTCTCTCTCTCTCTCTCTCTCTCTCTCTCTCTCTCTCTCTCTCTCTCCTTTTCCGTTAAGAGTGTTGCAGGCAAGCGGCGAGGAAACGTTAAGGTAGTTAAGAATTAAAGTTCACTCTTAGTTAGGAGTAGTGCTTAATCAGTTAGTATTAGTGGTGGTGGTGGTGGTGGTGGTGGTGGTGGTGGTGGTGGTGGTGGTGGTAGCGGCATTGATGACCAGGATTTGGAGGAAGAACCCAAACACACACACACACACACACACACACACACACACACACACACACACACACACACACACACACACACACACACACACATACGCGCGCGCGCGCGCAAGCACATCAAGCCTATGAATAACACGTTCCTTTCCCTGCAAAAGATGACTACTGGCAAATGGAAAAACTCATACTAGAGGAGGAGGAGGAGGAGGAGGAGGAGGAGGAGGAGGAGGAGAATGGAGTGGTGGATGAGAGCTGAGAGTGAGGGAGAGTGTTAGAAGTGGAGGTGATAGTGTGAAGTGAAATAAGATAAAAATTGCAGGGATGAGAGGAGACTTATAATGAAGTGTGTGTTTGTGTGTGTGTGTGTGTGTGTGTGTGTGTGTGTGTGTGTGTGTGTGTGTGTGTGTGTGTGTGTGTGTGTGTGTGTGTGTGTGTGTGTGTGTGTGTGTGTAAGGAGTAACATTACATGGAGTTAAGTCAAACGGCAATTACTTTACTCAAGCAGCTGTTACATACTACGTCTACCACACACAAAAAGAACACCACTGCATCTTTCGCATTCACCCCAAACACACACAACTTCAACAAATCGAACGTATTTTCTCAACAACATTCACCAACTATTCACATCGAAAAAAATATTCATTAACCACGGTGTGTGTGTATAAACATTCTAACTCCATTACTTCCCTTGACTCATTTATCATTCATGAACTGTAAACAACTTCCCGGGGTTTGTGTGAGAGAGAACGTGGGAAGGTCGTACTTAGCGGGTAGGAAGTATGTTAATGCTGGTATTATGCAGCGGGCGAGGAAGTGAGGTAAGCCTGGCGAGAAACTAAGGGAACGGGAAGAGGCAGAGGAAGGGGAATGGGGGATAGGGACAGTGAAGCTAAAGCAAGGAGAGAAGATGGCGAGAAGCGGTAGTGGATCAGGGAGGGTGGAGGAGTGAGGGGCTGCTGGTGTGGATGGTGGAGGGCAATGAAGGACGATAGAATGAGAAGCTGGTGATGGTGGGTGGTGGAGCGGACGCAGGGTGAAGTGAGGAACCAAGGGTGAAAGGTGGAAGAATAGGTTGGAGGGAACGAGGAAAGGTGGTAGTGAACAGTGGAGGTGCAAGCAGAGTGGAAGGGTGAGGGGCAAGATACATGGATAGCAGCGGGACATGCAGGATGAAAGAGTGGAGAGGCAAGCACAGTGGAGGGGTGTGGAAGTATAGGTGAAGGAGGCGGAGGATCGAGTTTTTTTTTTTTTTTTTTTGTGATGTACGTGGTGGAGGGACACGCAGGGTGGAGGGGGTGAGGAGATGGAGCTGTAAGTGGTGAGAGGCCATGCAGGGTGGAGGGGTGAGATGGAGGCGGTAGAAGGGTGACGAGATGTAGTGGCAGAGGGGCACACAGGGTGGGGTCGTGGCAGGGCTACAACAGTGCATGGGAGCAGCGAGGAGTTAGCAGAATCCGCTGAGGAAAGGTACTTACTGACTTGAGTAACGAGGGAAGGCTTTAATGGTCGTGTCTTGTTGGTG
>NC_087160.1:29304431-29316931 GCF_035594125.1 Scylla paramamosain
TTTTTGAGGAACTTACTCGAGCAAGGCTGGTGGTTCAGTTCCACACGTCTAGATAATCAATTTCCACGCATTCTCCACTCATACCAAATCAACACACTTCCCACTTATCATGTGAGTTGCTTTGCTGATACACGCTTGGTATTTAAATGTCATTTTGCAAAAACACTTTATACACACACACACACACACACACACACACACACACACACACACACACACACACACACACACACACACACACACACATATATATATATATATATATATATATATATATATATATATATATATATATATATATATATATATATATATATATATATATATATATATATATATATATATATATATATATATATATATATGACATCCTTGCATTACCCCAAAATGCAGAGTCATAGTAATCACCAAGCCAGTGTTTGTTATAACACGAAGAACCTTCGCCTTTACCATCTTACACGTTCCACTGCAAACTAAATAGGGCAACTTACGATCAACATCCTTGTCAAGGCCACGAGATCCGTTTCTGCTTTCTTCCTTGGTGGTCTTTTGTGTATACTGTTATAGCACCTGGTCACAATATGTTTGAATGTTCATACATTTCTTAGGAAAGCAATATTCCTCCTGCCTTTCCACCTTCATGAAGGTCCTGCAGTAGGTAATATCTAATATCCATGTTTGTCTTCATGCATAACTCTGCAACCTGAAGACCAGAGATGTACTGAGTCCACGGTGTGTAAATTCATTATGACGAGAGAGAGAGAGAGAGAGAGAGGAGAGAGAGAGAGAGAGAGAGAGAGAGAGAGAGAGAGAGAGAGAGAGAGAGAGAGAGAGAGAGAGAGAGAGAGAGAGAGAGAGAGGAGGGGGGGAGGTTAGTTGGTTGGTAGGCAGGCAGGCAGACAGGCAAGCAAGCAGAGAGAGAGAGAGAGAGAGAGAGAGAGAGAGAGAGAGAGAGAGAGAGAGAGAGAGAGAGAGAGAGAGAGAGAGAGGGGCCGGGTCTTCACGTAAGTACACAATACATCGTATAGCGGCCATTATACTCGTCAGGAAGGCTCCGCGAGATCCCCATTGTGGCGGCGTGGCCCCGACCCGCCAGAGGCACGGTGGGTCGCGGGTCACGGCGGGGCGCGGAGCTCCCCCATGCGCTGGTAAAAGAGATATGTGCCTTGTTTTCAGAGGATAATGGCGTTTTGGGGGAGAAGGAGAGACGGCTGAGTGGCAGGTGGTGGTGGTAGTGCACCCTGCTACTGTGATTTTCTCTCTCTCTCTCTCTCTCTCTCTCTCTCTCTCTCTCTCTCTCTCTCTCTCTCTCTCTCTCTCTCTCTCGCTTTTTTTTCCAAGCTTAATGGAATGAAATAATTATTAAGTTATTATCCATCACTAATAGTTAATAAGTGTAGAATGTTCATGCAAATCATGCAGGGGCCATCCATACATAACACATTATACACATATAAATACACTCACACACAGCCAGCAACTAAACAAGTTATTCTATTCTGGAACTTGGAACCATGGAGTACGCGATGACGGTACGGTACGGAACCTCCAGGTGGTACGCGATCAGAAAAAGGTTGAGAACCACAGGTCTAGATTTGCTCCAGTAAAGAACCAATCGCCATACTCTCACTCTCTACCAGTCAAAGGGTTAGCAACGGCTGCGTCAACCCCATTAGACCAGCATAATTACCTGCAACTCTTGTTTTAGATATTAATGTTAACATGTAATTTGATGCACATACAGCAGATCAGGTATGATGAAATATGTTTATTTAATGGCATTATAAACATATGAACTGTGCGTACTAATTATCATCATGTTACTATTGCGTGTTTCATGGCAATCATTTGGTAATTTTGAGGTCGTTACTGCCACGCCATATTAAACATATTAAGCGCATTGAACATAGTTATGACAACCACACCACGGCCAAACCACTCCACTTCTATTGTTTCCCTCGCTTCACGCTCCAATAATAAATCGCAAACACACTCGCACGACACGTAATATTCAACGTTACCCTTCTTACGAGCATCAATATACTTTAAGAAAGGCCCATTCCATTCCATATTAGCTGCCACTCGTTTGGAGTGGCAAGCAACAAGGAATTATTACCCTACAGACAGCCTGCAGAAGACCTGGAGTGATGTTAATCTAAACCCTTGTGGTAAATGAAATATATGGAAAATGTTGAGATTATACAAGTTTCTTTTTGATCAATTAATTTGGTTAAGATGCCGCAACATCGAAACCGTACAGTGCGGCACACCAGTCATAATATATAACAAAAGTATGAAAATCACTTATCTACGTAAGGAAGTAACAGCTTATACAGGTTGCTTCAGCCCAACTAATGTTTGCTACGTATGAGTATTTCAACCTCTTGACTGCTTATTGCAATTTTTATTGACCAAAAATATGATTTAAGGTATTAAAATGTTTGAACCACTTGGCCGCTTCTTTCGTTGTAAAGAGGCTTTCGAAGTATAGAATTTGCACAAGAGCATTTTGTTTAGCTTGAGAAGTGGCCATAATGAGAAAACTGTTAAATGCATCCATTCATCTACCAATCTCATCCTGGTGGGTGTGTATCAAGCAGCAAGTGGTACGCTGACATTACAGCGAGTGAACAATATAATGTTAACTCAAGGCAACACAGTCCAAATTATTAAAAGATTATTAAAAAAAAAAATGAGGATAGTGATGCTCTGCAACAATCTGCTTCGGTGACAAGATGAAAAACCTAACAAAACGCGAGGATGCTTCCGACCCATTCCTCTCTCCGGCGTCTGAGGTTGTGGATGGTTAAGCGACGATCACGCGCAACCAATTGTGAAATCAGAGTTAACACAGTTTATCTTCCACAGGTTTCCCCAGGTGGCCATTTATCGACCAGGCCGCGAGGGAGGAGGCACAGCTGGGTAAACATTAGGAAGATGGATGCAAAATGCCAGAAAACGTGCAGCAATCTGTGTCACGGCAAAACACGCCATTAGTGAGTGCAGTACAACAGAGGCATTTTCACGAGACGGGCAGCCAGCAGTGCCTGTGAGTGCAATCAGGACCCGCAGCCAAAACAACACATGAATATATCAGGCAAACTCTGTCTCTTTTTCCAAGTACTCATTCACCCTTCAGTGTCCAGGATATAGTCACCTGAAGATCATCACACTATGTTTTGAGTGCTAAAGTAGTTCAGAAAAAAAAAAAAAACATACAAAAAGAAAAAAAAGCAAACAACGTGATATATCGTGATATATTCAAAATCCACCTCTCTTGCAAGCTAGTAAGATCTTGTGTTCAGAAACAAAAAAATATACTAACACCCATAAAGCAATGAACATAAATAAATACATTAACCCAAGGGACCTCCAACATTCCAATTTTTCCCTTCACATGTTCATCCATTTATTTTTTTCACAAACTGCCTTCAACGGCATACATAAAGACGTGGCATATAGTTAAACATCCTAAACCTTCAGTGTAGTATATAATATTATCAAATAGATCATCAAACACAATGGTTTTCGCCACCATATATATATCAAATATCGTGAATCAGTATTACGTGTCATTTTATAGTCTTTTCAAGTGAACATTTTACTGAGAGAAGAGAAACACGTATATCGGTACACTCTACATTGAAGAGGGCAAGGAGAGAGTGTGGTGAAGTGACGAGCACCTTTAAATAAGAACAAAAATATCAGCTACTTAATACCACATTACCAACAGTATCTTTTAATGAAGCAGCTGCATAACCTCATAGAACACAAGTATGTTTTACAACGCTAAGTTCAAAAAGCATGGTAAACAACATCTATCCCTCCTTAAATGAAAAAAAAATAAACTCTTCTATTTTCACTCAAAGATATTTTACAAAAGGAGGAAAAAAAAGAAACTCAATACTTTTCTCAATGATTTCTCTGGAGTATCAAACAAATGTATTTCTGTATAGTAAGCACACTCTTTTATTCGTATAGAGTGAACCAATAAATGATTCCTATCTTACGCTGCATCATTCAGTTCTCCATATTGTTTAATACTATTGTTTCTCTGATGTATTAAAATGAGTATATTTCTCTATCTTCATCACACTCTCTCCTTACCCTCTTTCATGTAGCGTGTGGCGATATGCGTATGTTTATCTTTCATGTTATATTATCTCACTCTGTCTGAAGCATGTATTAAACAACGTAACAAAGCATTCTGAGCAAACTCTTCTCATTTCAGTAATTTTGAGGTAATCCCTTTACTGCAAAATCCACGTTTCCCCCACTTCATTTTCATTAAGGTTCTCAGCATTTCATTTTTATCAGTTTCCTCATATTCCTCGACCTTTACTCTGTTGCCTCTCCCCTTCCAAGCAATCTATTAGCGCCTCTCTCATTACTCTCGTTTAGCAGCCCTTCCACATACTCACCCTACCTCCTCCCTTTCAATGCATCCGTGCCCTTTAGCACCTCTATTTATACCTAGGACCGCCTCTGACACTTGTTCCCTCGCCCTCAGAACATTACTAATCCCCTCTCGAAATTTCTTTAGCTATTACGCAGTTCTTCCAATTCTCATCCCTCATCAGTTCATCGTTTTAGCGCATGATCCTTGCCTCTCACATCATTACCTTGCTGTTGATATTTGTAACACAGCCTTCTTTCTTCGCAAATGGTGCTCATCCTAGTATTTTTTTTTCTTGAATGAACAAAAATTATCGAATGCAAGTTAACGATATAATTTCAGATTTGAAAAAGAGTAATCCGAATAATTACAACTTTTGGTGCCTGCAGAGTTATTTGTGTTCAATGAAAATGGTCTAGGATTATTTAATTAAGGCAACAGGTGATATACTGTCATTAGCAGATAAAGGATTGAACACTCCCGCAGTAATTCTATAAAACCTTCTTATTCCCTTCCATTCATTTTACACCTAGGTATGTTAGAGCTAAAGTAAACATTATCCATCCTTTTGTACCTATTTTTTACTTACATTCCCTTCATTCCCACCAACTTTGAGCTTATAAATCTCTTCTTCATGTCGCCCTTTGCAGCACCTCCTGAGTCACAGCAGATACACTTTTTTCTTTTTTTTTCATGGACACGTCCTTGTTAGTGATTCTGTTTCATCATTGTAAATCTATCAAACGTTTCTTCCCTTTCCCCTTTTTAATTGGCCCTTACGGAAGCAATAACACCCCTTTTCCTTTTTTTCTTTATCTTACACCACTTTTCATACATCACACACACACACACACACACACACACACACACACACACACACACACACACACACACACACACACGCGCTAATTTGAGTTCCTCCATGTTATGTTTTCCTTTAGTTTCACAGAGGTCAGAATTCTAATGAAAGGGTTTCACAGGCCTTCAGCTACGACTCTTTTGATCTGGTGTGACCCGAAAGGAAAGTGAAAATATATGTACGTCCAGTAAATCAGGCCTGGCTAACTCTACCACAAAATTACGTATATGAATGACAAAATTGGTGAGCAATGTGATTGGTACATTCCTTAGTATAAATGATGATGATGATGATGATGATGATAATGATACTAGTAGTAGTAGTAGTAGTAGTAGTAGTAGTAGTAGTAGTAGTAGTAGTAGTAGTAGTAGTAGTAGTAGTAGTAGTAGTAGCAGTAGTAGTAGTAGTAGTAGTAGTAATCGTAGTAGTAATAATAATGATAATAATGACAATAATAATAGTAATAATAATAATATTAATAATAATAATGATAATAATAATAATAATAATAATAATAATAATAATAATAATAATAATAATAACAATAATAATAATAATAATATATTAATATAAATAACAATGTGACAAGAACAACACCAACAATAACGAAGACAACAGTAACATACTGCTACAACTACTACTATGTATTAGATGATCATATGTTGTTTCTAGTCGTTCAAATAATGTTCCCAGGAATACAAAAGAAACACGATGTGGAAAGATGCCGTATACAAAAAAACAAAAACAATCAATCAATCAATCAATAAATAAATAAATAAAATAAAAAATGGTGCTGTGCAGAGGAGCGCAAACCGCAGCATACTAAGTCACTAAGTCTAATACTTGTACATTGCTCAACCACACCAACTAAGCATGGCCTCATGCCTAACAAAGTGACTGTAGGGGACACTGGGTGACAGGCAGGTCACAAACAAGAGAAAAATAAAAAATGTATATACATACATAAATTTATGATTGGGGCAGAGCAAACCTGGTATTGTTCAATACTTCAAAAACTCAATTCCTCTATCTATCAACTCCACACAACCTTCTAGACATCTAGCCCCTCCTCTTCAGTGACACTCAACTGTACCCCTCTTCTACACTGAACATCTTCGGCCTGTCCTTAACTTATAATCTAAACTGGAAATTTCACATCTCATCTCTAGCTAAAACAGTTTTTATGAAGTCAGGCGTTCTGAGACGTCTCCGCCAGTTTTCTCACACCCCAAGCTGCTAACTCTGTACAGGGGCTTTATCCGTCCATGTATGGAGTATACTTCACATGTCTGGGAGGGATTCCACTCATACCGCTCTTCTAGACAGGGTGAAATCAAAAGGTTTTCGTGTCATCACCTCTCCTCTAACTGAGCGTCTTCAGCCTCTTTCTCATCGCCACAATGTTGCATCTCTAGCTATCTTCTACCGCTATTTTCATGCTAACTGCTCTTTTGATCTTGTTAACTGCATGCCTCCTCTCCTCCCGCGGCCTCGCTGCACAAGACCACCTTTCTCTCATCCCTATTCTGTTCACCTCTCTAATGCAAGAGTTAACCAGTATTCTCAGTCATTCATCTCTTTCTCTGATAAACACTGGAACTCCCTGCCTGCTTCTATATTTTCACCTTCCTATGACTTGAACTCCTTTAAGAGGGAGGTTTCAAGACACTTATTCAATTTCTCCGCTTTGGACCCTATTCGTGGACCAGCATCTCAGTGGGCCTTTTTCTTAGTGGATCTTTGTTGCCCTTGGTCGGTGTCCCTCCTACATATATATATAAAAAAAAATAAAATAAAAAAAACGGCGGCGATGAGTAGAACCGGCCAGAAAGAAGAGCAGCATAGGCTGACAAGAACAGGTGGGCAGGAGAAAATCCCCCAATCAGAGCGCACAAGCGGCCGCAGAAGGCAGACGCAAAGACTGGCAGGCTGCAAAGTCTAAAAGTCGTTCAGCAGGCAGACTAAAATAGCAGCAAAGTAGTCAAGTGGTAGCAGTAGTCAAGAGGCGATGTATTGTGACCAAGGGGAGAAGGCAGCGCACAAGGAACAGCGTGGGAGGAGGTACATGGCCCAACACAACGGCCGAGAAATTTCCAGAAGCCACAGGAAGACCACAAGGCAGCAGGTAGCAGGTAGCCAGAAGAAGCTCAAGGTAAAAGCAGATGGCAGAGCGGGCGGCGGCAGGAGACAGGCACGGGACAGTGTAACGCCGAGCTGACTTTCCATCTCACCGCTTGCCTCCATTTTGCTGAAGTTGATTCTATGTTGTCATTGTTGTTCATTGTGGTAAGCATAAAGAAAAAAAAAAACGCGATGTGGAAAGGTTGCCTTATATTAGACAGAAATTGGTCATGTACGGAGGAGCACAAGGTGCTAGGTTCTTCCCCCGAGGATAGGCCAACAAAACTGCGAGGAGTGCGGGGCCGCTTACGAATCTCAATGGGTAGCGTACGAAGGCTAATACTTGTACAACTACTACTACTACTACTACCGCCACCACAACTACTGTTTCTGCTGTTCCAGCTGCTGCTACTAATGATAAATAAATAAAAAATAAAAAAAACATGTCCCAACAGCAGCACTAAAACACATACACACATCTGCGAGTCAAAGCGGAGCACACCTGGTCGTGACAACGACGGCTGACACAAAGCTCACCTGCAAAAGAGAAAATACACACCATGAATAAAACTTTATCAGGGAGGAAAATCATTACTTTCGTGGATATTCAACAATAAATAGTGCTGCGATGTGTGTGTGTGTGTGTGTGTGTGTGTGTGTGTGTGTGTGTGTGTGTGTGTGTGTGTGTGTGTGTGTGTGTGTGTGTGTGTGTGTGTGTGTGTGTGTGTGTGTGTGTGTGTGTGTGCGCGAGCATAATTTTTTCCAAGAGCTGCATTATGTTTCATACACTTGACGAAACTTCACTGCATTATTGTTTATATCGGTATTCATCTTTCTTTACTTCCTTATTCAAGTAAAATCTGATTGAATAAATACAGGACAGTCATTCAAGCATTTCCTGTAGTGAAGAAATCCCAGTTTAGAGGAAATAGGAGGAGGAGGAGGAGGAGGAGGAGGAGGAGGAGGAAAAAGAGGAAAAAACAACAATAACAACAACAATAAGGGCGACAACCACAACAACAACAAAAACACCACTACCATCACAAACATCACCATCACCACCACCAGCAACAACAACACCAACAACAACTACAACATGCAGAAACAACAGCACCGACACATACTAACACCCTTCACACACACACACTCCCTTTAAAGGACACCTATATCTGAGAGGAATGACAACGATTACTGCACGAAGGGAGATGGTAAGTTGCTCTAAACCAACTGCAGTCAAGACGCGGGAGACCTGTAAGGAGATCAAGCTGAAGGTGTCTGTTGCGCTGATGCCGGAGAGTGCAGAGCTCCTCACCCGCAAGGACCGTGAAGAGGACTCAGTTTCATCTTCTGGTGACCAGAGCAATATCGTCTTCCTGGTCTGTATATCATGCACGAGTTATGTTGCAAAGGAGGAATGATACGATCAGAGGAAGTAAGAGGACATAAAAATAAGATGTAAATGTGTAGAATGCCTGAGAGTGGATCAGATGAACAATATTGACCTGAACAACACCTGCAGGACTTCGCTTTCTTATCCCACACACACACACACACACACACACACACACACACACACATAAACGGGCGACTTTTCCACCACCAAACATTCATATTTCGTCTTATCTTTCGTTTCATGACCTCAGCAACCAGCAAGTTAGCGAGGAACAGTATACAGGTGCAACCAAGAGCACTAAAGCAGAAAAAGAAGCTCACCACTTTACACGGCTCGCAGGATCCCGCTAGGTGTGGAGAGCTTCAGGTGTGGGTGATAAGAGCCATCCAATTAACGCGATTGTTTTTTTTTTTTTTTTTTTTTTCTGGGTCAGTCACCGAGTAAATGCGGCGGGTGTGTTGTGCGGCAGGGAGCGGCGCGGCGGGGATGGCTGCTATCGATACCCATCCCAACGGTAATGAATTCTACTCTTTATGCAGCAATGCACTCCGCGTCAGGTCACACACAAACACACACACACACACACACACACACACACACACACACACACACACACACACACAGACACTGGCACGCATTCGATGCCTGGCAACCATATTTCCCCTACTGACTTTAAGCTTTTTTCCCACCCATGAAAAATTCCAGGCGCCCCACACTACCGCAACTCCCAGCACCAGAGAGCTGAGTCATCCTCGTCACAGTGCAGAGAAGTGTGTCCGAACACTACACGTTTTGCTGATGATCAACACATAGCACCGTTTATAGTTCATTCATAAACGTAATCATAAGCGTCATTTTTTGGGAAGTTTGTATGGTTTGGTTCAAGATTGTGGAAGGTCGCTACTTTGGGCTCTTCATTCCAGACCAGATTAGCTTGAAAGCAAAACACTAAAAACTCTTGCAGCACAAAGAAAGACTGAAAAATGTTTGATGTCAAAATATTGGATCGAGAACGCTTTTCACATACCAGTAAAGGATTAAAACCCTTTTAATACCACAGCAAAGGATGGAAACGCTTTTACTGGACGGCGCAGGATTGCCACCGCCATCACACCATATTAGAGAGATGAGCACATCAAAAAACATTAAATGAAGCGGAAATCAGGCATCAACGTCGCATGCCTCCAGCTCTCCCGCCAGCCACATTGTCCCACGTGGGCTCCGAAGAAGGAGGGAACTGAACACGGCACTCGTCCTTCTCTCGCCCCTTACAGCCACAATATGCAGCCCCGCAATAATAAATATTGCAATAATAAATATGCTGTATATATGTGTGTATTCTCTATTGCTTAACGATACTATATTTATATATTATCATGTCATGTACTGATGTCTGTATATTATTCTTAACGGTTATTGCGCATGTATTATCTATTATCATTAACATTATTATCTTACTACTCTTATTGTTATCTATAGTAAATGCGAGGACATATTTTTCGTTGGGGAAAGTATTGCATCAATATATATATATATATATATATATATATATATATATATATATATATATATATATATATATATATATATATATATATATATATATATATATATATATATATATATATTTCAATTCATGTTCAGTGTCTCCACGTGGTTGAGACTATGCTATATTTATCTATCTTCTGAAGGGCACTCCATCTCAAGGGAATATCACACCTTTTCTCACACCTCGCCAGTGTCCCTTGAGAAAACACCTGCATGCCCTTCTTCCCATGTCATTAGCTAAAATAAGGGCAACTGTGATCGGCCGAATTACTTCAGTTTAGGGCCAGTGATTAGCTATCCTTTCATCTCCACTATTGGCCAGTTTATTCTGAACTTGAGTCGGCAGAATTTACATAAATAAAGGCTGAGTGGTATACTACAGAGAGAGAGAGAGAGAGAGAGAGAGAGAGAGAGAGAGAGAGAGAGAGAGAGAGAGAGAGAGGAGAGAGAGAGAGAGAGAGAGAGAGAGAGAGAGAGAGAGAGAGAGAGGCAGTTCAGGGGGAGCGAACATTCAAGTCAGTTCATCAGAGAGTTCAGAGAGAGTCGAGAGTATCAAGTCACTCCAGTCGTATCAGAGTTCATCACTTGAGCAGTCATCTGTCGTAGCTCTCAAGATCATAAATGTGTACTGTTTAATATCAAACATCTTACGTGTATCACCTGTATCATCATTAAAAGAAGAAGGTGATCAGTGTTTGTGTGTGTTCCTTTATTTACGCATATCTAAACCACTTACCCACGAGAATCCACGCTACCCATCATCATCATCAGAGGACCTACAACAGTAAGCGGATAATCAAGACTCTGTGCTTCCATCATCTATACTCCGAAGGTTACATCATCTCTACATCCAGAACATTACTGACAGTAAGTCTGCAACGAGTAAAGGCAGCGGAAGTGACAATAACATCGATACAAGTGGTCGGCAACGGGGTAAACAGAGATTGAAGCGGTAGTGACAATTACATTAGAACATATTGACAATGCAATGGTTATTTCTATTATGGTATTAGTAGCATTTAGTAGTTGTCACATTTTCTTCCCTTTCACCCTTGTACCTTAAGACGCAACACGCACACACACACACACACACACACACACACACACACACACACACACACACACACACACACACACACACACAAGGCACGCAAATACTTCCACAGGTAACAAATGATCACGTGCAAATGATGACTGGATGCATTTCATTTTCCATCCGATCAGCGGCGGACAAAGGGGCACGCCCAGCCCATACCTGATCACCAGCTTCAATTACTAATTAACGAATAATACATTCCTTATCTCTTTCATTACAGACTAATTAACGGCAGGACGCACCATGCATGTGAAACACCACCACCAGGAACACCAGTGTACTATTAACATTTCATTTATTACTTATTTGCATTGGCGTTATATTTTGCTCTCTCTCTCTCTCTCTCTCTCTCTCTCTCTCTCTCTCTCTCTCTCTCTCTCTCTCTCTCTCTCTCTCTCTCTCTCTCTCTCTGTAAATTAGGTCGACGTGCTTGGTTCTCCATTCTTTAATTATTATTTTTTTCTCCCTCAGTCTTGCTGCGCTTGTTTCAACGGAACGTGGATGATTTTTACCACAATAACTGTCATTTTATCTTTTTGAAATATAATCCGTATTAGTCTACCGTTTCAAAGTTATTCAGTACAACACCATTTCCTGTGTCATCGAGTACACTAACATTCAAATTTTGAATTCAGCAACTTGCGCAGCTTTCAAGTGGAGAGTGTGGATAAAGAAGTCAGGAGCGTTGGGAGTGGGAAAGGGAGCATACGTAGGTGAACGACGTCTTGAAGAAAGGACGAGGGGAGTGAAACCAAGGTAACACGAGGAAAAGTAACTTTGATGATGCCGTGACTGAGTCATAACACACACAAAAAAAAAAAAAAGAGAAAGGTAAAGAAGGGTGACAGTAGATACTGTGAGACTGCAACGGAATGAGTGAAGATAAAAGTGAGAGCAGCAATGGAGTACCATTGGGAAGCTCTGGTGGTGCAAGAATAAAATAAAAAGAAGACGTAGAGTGGAGGACAGACTGCATCCTATACTCCATGTCTTCTCTCACTCTATTTTTGCACCTCCAGAGTTCATTTACTCCTTGCTCTCACTCTCTACTCGCTACAGAGTAAGATAAGTGAGTGAGAAAACAGGG
>NC_087160.1:29321931-29334431 GCF_035594125.1 Scylla paramamosain
CATTTGTTTCCATTATCTACCAAGCCTACGTACTTTCTCTCCTCCACATCTGTCCTAATTTATCCACTTAACATATTCATCCATATCAAGTCAGAACAACATGAAGGGGATATTCAACAGCACCCATCCCTCACCCTAACCCCATTTGCAACGAGGAAACAAACTGGCATCACCATTGCTCGTCAGACACTCGACAATTGCCATCACTAAAGCCATTCCTTCCCTACAAACATTTTTTCTTCCACGTCACACAAACTCAGCGAAGACTTCTGAAGCTCTGAGGATGCTGCGAACAATCCCTCTTACTCATCTTGTCATTGTCCTCATCCTCTCTCTCTCTCTCTCTCTCTCTCTCTCTCTCTCTCTCTCTCTCTCTCTCTCTCTCTCTCTCTCTCTCTCTCTCTCAGATGTCCTACGGGAAAACTGAGGTAAGAAGAATCTCTGAAATGGCATCTTTGTCCTCCATCATAATGTGTTGCGAGAGAGAGAGAGAGAGAGAGAGAGAGAGAGAGAGGAGAGAGAGAGAGAGAGAGAGAGAGAGAGAGAGAGAGAGAGAGAGAGAGAGAGAGAGAGAGAGAGAGAGAGAGAGAGAGAACGTCCAGACAAAAGGGAAATCTTTGCACGCGGAGAAATAAAAAAAGAAATGAAAAAAAAAACAGAAACGAATGACAAAATGACAGGAAGATTAATAATTAGAAAAAAAAAATCGACAGATAAAATAAAAAAGTGAAACAAATAAAAAAGAGATGACCTCCCACCATAAAAAGGGAGTTACGCACAGGTATTTTCACGGTACAAATTAAAGACAGAAAATAATGAATCACCCTTGCAGAATGAGCTCACAAAAGTTCCTCCCAGGTGTTGCATTACGTTAATTAGAGGTGTACTGGGGGAGGCAAGGATGGCGGGAGAGACAAGGCAAAAGAATAAAACAAGGGAAGGTTGGATGGCGGGAAAAAAGAGAGGGACACAAAAAAGAAAAGGAGTGGGCATGAAGAGAGTGCAAGTGGGGAAAAAAAAAAAAAGGTCATGGAAAGGAACTAGGAAAGATGGGGGAGACAAGGTAGAAGAACGAAAGAAGAAACGAGGAATGGAAGGTAGGAAAGAGGGAGAGAGTGGAAGAAAAGGGGTGCGCAGGAAGGGAGTGAAGTGGGAGGGAACAAGGTTGGAGAGATGGACCTAAAGAAGAAAGACTGATTGTGATAGATAAGGAAAGAAACGAAAAATGGAAGGAAGGAAAGAGAAAGGAATGGAGGAAGAAAAGGAGAGTAGATAAAAAGAGAGGGGTACTGGAAAGGAAAGAAGGTTGAGGGGAAAGAGGGAAAGAAGGAAGACTAGTTCTGAAGAATGAAGGAAGAAATGAAGGATGGAAGTCAGGATAGAGAGAAGGATAAAGAAAAAAAGGAGTGAGCATGAAGTGAGGAGGGGAGTGGGGAAGCAAAGAAGAGTGAAAAAGGAGCAAAGGAAGGAGGACGCGTCATAAAAGAAACAAATGATGGAAAACAGGAAAGAGAAAGGGATGGAAGAAGAAAAGGAAAGAGAGGTGAAAGGAAGGAACAAAGGAAGGAAGAAGATTGGTTATGAAAGATGAGGGATGGTGGAAGAATGGAAGTGGGGAGGGAGGAAGGGAGAGAGGGAGGGAGGGAAGAGGGATGCAAGGAAGGAACGATGGGAGGGAAGGAGGCCGGATATGAAGGAGGAAGTAGAGAAATTAATGAAAAAGAAACTGTTTACTTGTTTGTTCCCTTGTGTGTGTGTGTGTGTGTGTGTGTGTGTGTGTGTGTGTGTGTGTGTGTGTGTGTGTGTGTGTGTGTGTGTGTGTGTGTGTGTGTACCTTGGAGGTCAAAAGTAACTAACGCATTTTTTTAAAGCTCATTACGAACCTGCACGGAAAAAAACGTTGACGGGTTAATCTTTTTCCTTTCCTAGGCCTTACTTCCCTCTCTCCTCCTCCCCTTCCCTTTTCCCTCCCTCCTCCTCTCCTTTCCTCTTTCCTTCATCCTCCTCTACTTCCCTCTTTCTTTCCCTCTTTGCTTCCTTCTTTCCTCCGTCCTCCATTCCTTCCCTCTTTCTTTTCTTCTCTGCTTTCCTCTTCCCTTCCTTCTCCTCCTCCACTTCCCTCTTTCCTCCTTCCTCCTCTCCTCCTCCTCCCTCCATCCTCCTCTCTTTCCCTTTTCCCTCCTCCACTTGTTCCCTTTTTCTCTCCCTCCTCTTCTCCTTCCTTCTTTCTTCCGTCCTTCTCTCCTTCTCTCTCTCTTTCCTCCGGTGTTTCCTCTTCTTTCGTTCCCCTCTCTTTCCTTTTTCCTCCCTTCTCCTCCACTCCTTTCCCTCTTTACTCCTTCCTCCTCCCCTTCTCTCTTCTTTCCACTCTCCTCTTCTTTTTCTTTCCTCCATCCTCCTTTCTTTCCTTATTTCTTTTTTCTTCTTCCCTCTTTTCTCCTTTCCTCCTCCTTTCTTTCCCTCCTCCTCTTCTTTACTCTTTCCACCCTCCTCTTCTTTCCTCTTTCCTCCCTCCTCTCCTTCCCTTTTCCCTCTCTCCTCTCCTTTCATCTTCCCTCAAACTCATCCTCTTCTTCCATCTTTCCTCTTCCTCTTCTACTTCCCTCTTTCGTCCCTCCTCCTCTCCTTCACCCCCTCACCCTCCCCTTGGCCGCCTCATTTTTCTCTCCTTTCTTCCTCCCTTGCTGCGTGCATACTAAATAAATAAAATCGTTAACGACATTTCTACTTCCTTTCAAGACCACATCATATAAATCGTTGGTGTTTCTGTTTGGCTGTTTGTCTGTCTGTCTGTCTGTCTGTCTGTCTGTTTGTCTAGTTGGCTATTTTTCTGTTGGTTTGTGTGTGTGTGTGTGTTTTTTTTTTTTTGTTTCTTCTCTCTCTGTTTGTATGAGTGCATTATGTATATCGCCTTTACTGTTTATCTGTTTGCTTCTATGTCTGTTTCTATCTGTCTACTTGTCGTTCTGCTCTCTCTCTCTCTCTCTCTCTCTCTCCTTCTCTCCTCTCTCTCTCTCTCTCTCTCTCTCTCTATGGGCGTGGCTGCCTCGCGTCGCCTCGCCTTCCCTCTCGTCTCCGGGTTAAGGTCATATTCACACTCTTGGATGGGATGTTCTCAAAAGTCCCACTCTGTCATCACCCTTATCTGCTTTTATCTGCCCCTTTGTGAGAGAGAGAGAGAGAGAGAGAGAGAGAGAGAGAGGAGAGAGAGAGAGAGAGGAGAGAGAGAGAGAGAGAGAGAGAGAGAGGAGAGAGAGAGAGAGAGAGAGAGGAGAGAGAGAGAGAGAGAGAGAGGTATAAATATAAAGACTAATTAATAAAACAAACGCACAAATAGACGCACAGAGTAAAAAATGAGGATGATGGAAAAACGTCATTTGTGTGAAAAAGAAGATAAAAACACCGAAGTTAAATTTGAATAATGGGGAGAGGAGGAGGAGGAGGAGGAGGAGGAGGATCTCAAGATGGATATGACACGTCTTTCCTCTCTTCCAGGTCTCATTTTGTCACCTTCGGTGAGTGTGTGTGTGTGTGTGTGTGTGTGTGTGTGTGTGTGTGTGTGTGTGTGTGTGTGTGTGTGTGTGTGTGTGTGTGTGTGTGTGTGTGTGTGTGTGTGTGTGTGTGTGTGTGTGTGTGTGTGTTGTAACCTTTTATCCACTCGCTTGAAATGATTACGCAAGGAAGATCAGCGCGCTATTCCTGAGGTCACTAAAGGAAGAACAGGATGAGGCGAAAATATTTTACCTTCAGTGAAACAATGACGTCAACATTACTCTTGGGAAAAGAAGGAATTATCTGTGTGTGTGTGTGTGTGTGTGTTGTGTGTGTGTGTGTGTGTGTGTGTGAGTGTGTGTGTGTGTGTGTGTGTGTGTGTGTGTGTGTGTGTGTGTGTGTGTGTGTGTGTGTTTGCAATACACCCACAACACTCACTAAGCAGAGGACAAAAAGAGCTGAAGGAGAAATATATGAAAGCTTCAACAAAAATGTTCTCACAAAAAAAAAAAAAAATAGAAAGAAAGAAGAAACAAAAAACAGTCAGAAAACATTATGATAAAAAAGAAAAGGAACAAGAAAATTAAAGTTAAGAACCCCGACGTACTTCTAAGCCACGTCCCCACGCGCTGCAGATGAAATGTTCCACTAAGCGATTGTGCCTAAGAGATGTCTTAAGCTTTTTCTCCACTGACAACAACTAAGTAACCTCTGCATCCCCCTACATGATTTTGTTTCCCCACTGCCTATAAGTCAGCGGCCGCGTTCTGAAGTGTTTTGTACTTATCTCGACTACTCCTACTAGAAGTTAGTAATCTTTAAGTATATTCCCATGATTCTAGTGGTAGTTAAGAAGGCTTATGCACTATCAATGAAAAAAATAAAAATAAAACACATATCATATCCCGACTAATGATCTCTGTGGCTTTTGAAATGAGTTTTGAAGAGGGAACAATGGGTTTCAAGATATAGAGTCACATTACTCAGCAGAGGAACATGGGAACACACAGGATAATCAAATAGCAATATAAATGGTAACTTTCACGAGGAAGTTTGCGGTTATTTCAAAAGGGGTAAAAGAGTATCAACACACCTCCAGAGCTAGACTGACTAATCTAATTGGGACTATTTTCCCATTATTTACCTATTTAATTATTCGTTTGATTCATTGATTTCATTTATTTCTTTATTCATTTTTTTATTTATTTATTTTGTGGGTGCAGGATGACAATGAAGAGGTATTTTTTTAATCCCTCCGTAGCCTGTCTGTTATTGACGTAAAAAAATTGCTAGTAATGTCGACTCAGGAAATTATCGACATTAGACTGATATATGGAATGACTGACTGAGCGACTGATTGATATTCATGCGCTGTAACGAGGTCGTATAGCACCACACACACACACACACACACACACACACACACACATACACACACACACACCTGCAGGGGGTAAGCACGTCAGGAGAATAACAGGTAACTAGTCAAATGAATATGAATATTACCTGACATTTTAAAAGAAGGGGAAACCATGCTGATAAATAATGGATATGGAAACTAAACACGCCATCTATGGGTGAGAGAACACCCATACAGAAACTAGATTAGCAATTAGGGAAATATGAACAACATCGCACTGCATAACGGGAAAAAAAAGGGACTATCCTGGTTACTAATAAAGAGAGAAATTATTGCAGGGGAGAAAAATGTGGAAACGACGAGTCATTGCAGAGAATCACCAGTTATAACTCTATTAGCCATTACAATAAACTGCGCCAAAGGAATGGAGATAGACATAAAAAGGGGCGCGTGTGTACTATATATAAAAAAAGAAAAAAAAATCACATAAATAAACAAGTGAAAAAAAAATAATGCAAACGACATAAAAATTACGGGTAAATTAATCAAAACAACAGCAAGAGTGAAGGCTTCCATGAAAACGATGGGCTCTTTTTTTTCTCTATATCATTCTTTTTTTGTATGAATGAAGGGAGATTATTCATTATAAAACGGAGGAACGAAAGCCCCGACAAAATGAAAGATTAATTCACGTCCTGATAATCTACAGTTCATCATTAGTCATGCTATTGTTGTTGTTGTTGTTGTTGTTGTTGTTGTTGTTGTTGTTGTTGTTGTTGTTGTTGTTGCTGCTGTTGCTGCTGCTGCTGCTACAGCTGCTGCTGCTGCTGCTGCTGCTGCTGCTGCTGCTGCTGCTGCTGCTGCTGATGAGTGATGATGATGATGATGATGATGATGATGATGCTGATGATGATGCTTAAGTTGTTTAGGTTATCAGCATTGTTGTTGTTGTTGTTGTTTGTTGTTTTTTGTTGTTTTTGTTGTTGTTGTTGTTGTTGTTGTTGTTTTGTTGTTTTTTGTTGTTTTTGTTATGTTGTTGTTGTTGTTGTTGTTGTTGTTGTCGTTGTTACTGTTGCTCTTGCTCCTCTTACTATAGTTATTGTTGTTATTGTCTGTAGTACTTCTTATTGTTGGAAGAAAAATAAATCCCAGAGATTTTCAAATAGCAGCACACCTTTGGGTCTTAACAAGCTGCCATATTTAAATGCACCTACAGGAGTATTAGCAATAAAACTAATAACAAGTAAGGGAAGGAAATATATATGTTGTTATTACTGTTCTTGTTGTTGTAGTTGTCATGTCAGGAATGAATATACAAAAACGTGCATTGTTATTCCTGGGTTAACAGCGAATGCCAGTCTCAATAACACTCATGTCAGCCTTAAAAACACATGTAAAATATAAAGTGACACTAACTAAAAAAGAGTAGTCGTTACTGGCGCATTCCCTGATCATTAAAAATAACTTCTGAACAAAATGTGTGTGTGTGTGTGTGTGTGTGTGTGTGTGTGTGTGTGTGTGTGTGTGTGTGTGTGTGTGTGTGTGTGTGTGTGTGTGTGTGTGTGTGTGTGTGTGTGTGTGTGTGTGTGTTTTAAGATGACTGATGGTTATGTGAATTTTCCCCGAGAGCGTGTATGGTTCTGGGTGTGAATGCATGTCTTCGTATTCGTATGTATGTATATATGTAAGTGTGAATGCATGCCTGTGAACTAGTGTGTGTGTGTGTCTGTGTGTTGGGGGGATGGGGGATTGGTGGGGAGGAGGATAAGGGGGGATTGACAGAAGCGGCTCACACGGGGACATGAATACCTGATGAATATTGTGAAGCGAAATGTTGATTCACGGCTTGCAGGTGTGGCTGAAATGGTGATACAGAGTTATGAATCATCCCCTCACAGAGAGGCGCCCATTCACCCTCACAATGCTTCCCTTACTATCACCCACACACACACACACACACACACACACACACACACACACAGTCACCACATTCCCTTTACTCTGTTTCTATTGCACTCTCTCTCTCTCTCTCTCTCTCTCTCTCTCTCTCTCTCTCTCTCTCTCTCTCTCTCTCTCTCTCTCTCTCTCTCTCTCTCGTTGCTCACCCTCAGCCTTCTACCTTTAATCTAATTTAGGTCAGAAATGGATACGATTTGTTAGGTAAAGAAAAGACTGAATATGGGTCATTTTTTTTAAGGAAACATTTCTTTTGTAAAGTAAGAAAGTACTGTGATTTAAGTGTGTGGTAAATAATACTACCAACTATTTTTTTTCGTTTCTCTTCCATATACTATTCATTAAAACACCATGCATCTCCCTTTCCTCATCTAATATACACCATACCCTCTACCACTACCATTTCAAAGCTTCCTTCTTCTCCCATTTCCATCACGTCTACCATTACCATTTCTCCCATACCCTATACTTCCCATACACCTTAACTCACCGTCCCTCTCACCACCAGCTCACCACAACGCTGCCACCTGGACCATGAATCATCACCCGATAGCAATCCCTCCTACATCCATCCTACTCCTCTTCCCCCTACTACTACTCCTTCTATTCTTCTCTTCCCCTCTGGCCACGATCATCATCCCGTGTCTCCCCTCGCATAACTCACTCTCCCCTCACTGTTCGCGTCTCTCATTCACTCTATTCACTCGCTGACATGAACCTCCAGGCACTAAACATCGCCGCCGCCGCCGCTGCCGCCGCCACCACCACCACCACCGCCACAACACAGCAATGACCTTCAGCTTTGACTATGCATCCGTCAAGCTTCTGGCAACATCCATTACGGACACACACAAACACACACACACACACACACACACTTTCTCTCTCTCTCTCTCTCTCTCTCTCTCTCTCTCTCTCTCTCTCTCTCTCTCTCTCTCTCTCTCTCTCTCTCTCTCTCTCTCTCTCTCTCTCTCTCTCTCTCTCTCTCTCTCTTGTTTTTTCTTCTGTAGCTTATTCATTTTGTTTACTGTTTCTTTGCATCATCTATTCACACACGCTATGTACTCTCTCTCTCTCTCTCTCTCTCTCTCTCTCTCTCTCTCTCTCTCTCTCTCTCTCTCTCTCTCTCTCTCTCTCTCCAGCTGTATGTATTCCCCTTCCTTTCACCACCCTTACTGAACAACGGCTCTCACTCTCCCCTCACCATCCCTCACCCTTTCCCCTCTTATTACCCTGGACCACCCTTCACCATCCCTCACGTGGTTCGGTAAGCCCGTCCTTAGCCACCCTCACCTGGCCAACCAACCACTCGCCGGCAAATCCACCACCTTTTCTCACACACCTCACGCCACCTGGACACGAGAGAGACACAGGTGATAAACAAACCGCAGGACACGAAAACCTCATACAAATCCCAAACTATTTCATCACCAGCGCGTCATGAGTGAAAATTTACAGATAATCAAATGATCATCTATTATTTTCTTTTTTCGGATTTGTGCTGTAAATTGCAGACAAGCCAGCGTCAGGAAAGGGACATGGCAGCAACGGCCAGGCAAAAGAGGAACGACTGTAAATTGTTGCAAATAGGAGAGAGAGAGAGAGAGAGAGAGAGAGAGAGAGAGAGAGAGAGAGAGAGAGAGAGAGAGAGAGAGAGAGAGAGAGAGAGAGAGAGAGAGAGAATTATAAACCCCTCTAGATTGAAAAGGTCTACCGATAACGAGGAGAATGAAGGGAGAAGAGCCAATAAAGGAGACGAAAAAGGACGTGGTGATTTTGTAAACAGGAGGAGAAGGAGGAAGAGGAGGGGGAGGAGGAGGTAAAGGAGGAGGAGGAGGAGGAGGAGGAGGAGGAGGAGGAGGAGGTGGAGGAGGAGGAGACGTGGGAGGAAGAGGAGGGAGTGGTGTGATAGTAGAGAAGGAGAAGAAGGAAAGGGGACAGGATTCAAATGGAGGGGAGGAAGGAAGGGTGAGTCAGGGACAAAAGAATAGAGGATAAGAGAGTGAGGGAGAATGATGGAGATTATTCATAAGCCTTAAAGACCATTCACGAGAGAGAGAGAGAGAGAGAGAGAGAGAGAGAGAGAGAGAGAGAGAGAGAGAGAGAGAGAGAGAGAGAGAGAGAGAGAGAGAGAGAGAGATCCAGAGAGATAAACGTCTTATCATGCAGACAAAAGAGATAGTGGCACTGGGAAGGAAATGAAAGAAAGGATACAGAGAACGACGAAGGAAGGAAGGAAGGAAGGAGAGAGAGGGAAGGAGGGAGGGGGAGAGAGAGAGAGAGGGAAAGAGAGAGAAAGAGAGAAAGAGATTGGGGCGAAATATAAATAAAGGAGATAAATGGAAAGCGTGTGCATATCAAAAGAAAAATAAATGTGTGTGTGTGAGAGAGAGAGAGAGAGAGAGAGAGAGAGAGAGAGAGAGAGAGAGAGAGAGAGAGAGAGAGAGAGAGAGAGAGAGTCGTGGGGCAGCAAGTGGCAAGTAAAATTTGCCCCAAACAAAAACAAATGTCAATCATCTCAAGGTCGAGGACGCCTCTCCAACTCAGCCTTGCCGGGCAAGCTACACGGCGGCAAGACGAGATGGATGTACTGGGGATCACATATGGCTCCGCGCTGACCTTCAGGCACCACATAGAGCGTCTAGCCAGGGAGGCCTCGGGTAAGCTGGCGTCACTCAGGAGGATGTCGTGGCTCCTTGACGACAAAGGCCTGGAGATCTTGTATAAGGCTCAAGTTCGTTCCTCCCTGGTGTACTCGTGCCTTGCTTGGGGAGGAGCGGCGAGCAGGCATCTTTCCCTCCTGGACAGCGTACAGGCTTGGGCTGTGAGGTTCATAAAGGACAGTGGGGCCAGAAATGAGCCAAAGCTCCACTCCCTTCAACATCGCAGAGACGTAGCGGGCCTCGCTGTGATGTAGAAAATACAGCAACAGCGAATCCCGCATCTCCAAGCTCTCATCGCCAGCCCCTGCGGCGGGCACAAGTGACCAACTGGGCTGTCACTGTAATGCCTGCTGAATTATTTCAGTCTCAATGCCGTACCTGGCACCATCAACGCCAGTACGTCCATCATTATGGTAAACTATGGAACACCTTAATTGCTGCACAGATAGACTCTAATAAAATTAATCTTCAACAATTCAAGGAATGTGTGAACGTCTGGTTGCCATAAGCACCAGAATAACAATTGTTAGTAACATTTAGAGTTAGGCTTTTAGATAGGAAACACTAAAAATGTTCCCTTTAGCATGTAAAGTGCTACATTATATGTAAAAATATTTTGTAACATTCTCTTTAACTATGTATTAATTTGTGTAAATGAAAAAAAATAAAAAGAGAGAGAGAAAGAAATCGGAGAAACAATCAAAGAAGCAATACGAGAAGTGAAAACCAAACGAAGATATGAGGGAAATCAGAAAATAAAACAGAGAAAGGAGAGAAACACAAGGAAAACGTGAAACAGTTCCAATGTAATAAAACAACACAAGAGAAATGATACAGAGAGAGAGAGAGAGAGAGAGAGAGAGAGAGAGAGAGAGAGAGAGAGAGAGAGAGAGAGAGAGAGACTAACACACGCATTGACAACACACATGAGCGATCGCAGCAACGCAAAGAAGGATTGTAAGAGCAAACCTGTAAATCACTGAACAGAAAACCAAGTGATATATACATTCCAGATTGAGAGAGAGAGAGAGAGAGAGAGAGAGAGAGAGAGAGAGAGAGAGAGAGAGAGAGAGAGAGAGAGAGAGAGAGAGAGAGAGAGAGAGAGAGAGAGAGAGAGAGAGAGTTAATGAAAAGAGAAAAGCAATGCAAAGATAAGTTAAGAAAAAGTGAATTTCAAACTAAAAGAGGAATGGGGTTAAAGAGGAATGGCTGATGACGGGAATAAAGGAAGATTGGAAGAGGAGGAGGAAGAGGAGGCGGAGGAGTTTGTTTTTCCCTGCTTATCAAGAGCAAAATTTTCTCCAATGCACCATACATCAGCAGGATAACTCTTCTTAAAGCACATATAAGGAGGAGGAGGAGGAGGAGGAGGAGGAGGAGGAGAATGAAGAAGCAGAATGAAGTACAATAACGAGAAGAACGATGAGAGAACAGGAAATCAGGAACAAGAGAAGGAACGAAGGGATGATGTAAAAGATGAACAGGAGGAACAGAACGATAAACTATCAGAGACAAAGAGGGAAAAAAACGGGGAGAGAGGGAGGGGTTAATGCAGATAAGGTGCACGAAATACGAGGAAACGGGAGGAGGAGGAGGAGGAGGAGGAAAGGGAACATGATAAACGAGGGAAGTAAGAGCCAGTGATAAATGTATGTATGAGTGTATGTATGTATGTGGAATGGCGTGAAAGAATGTAAGATTGAGGTCGCCTGATGCAAATTTTATGGCGCATTACGCTACTTATTTGGGGGGGAGAGAGAGAGAGAGAGAGAGAGAGAGAGAGAGAGAGAGAGAGAGAGAGAGAGAGAGAGAGAGAGAGAGAGAGAGAGAGAGAGAGAGAGAGAGAGAGAGAGAGAGAGAAAGGCACAGGCACCATAACACCAAAACTCCCTCACCTGAAAATTTTATGAGGCCCACCTGCTGTTCCTGCTGTTATGAAGCCTTGAAGCACTAACCCAGACACCACTCCGGTCCTAACGTGCACTCAACACACTCAAGACCCCTCGCGAAGTCACCATTTAAAGGACCGTATTCTAAAACATTTCTGGCTGCACTTCCACTACTTTCCGAAGGCTCTAGTTGAAGTTACACGGTTTTATTTTAGTGTGTTTTTACCATTCTACTGACAGATTAATAAGATGTCTACATTATGAGCAGGAGAAACACTCTTGAGAAACCGACTAATCCTTTCTGTGGCCTCTGTAAATAGTCGAGGTGAGAGGGCAGAGCGTTTCTGAATACGGACCATACTGTCACCCATTCCGGTCCCTTCAAAGCCTACCCTGCAATGCCTCCACTGAGCCCGCCCGTCCCACACCCCGCGCCCCGTAGAGTGTCTGGCAGCAAGTGATCTCCAGAGCAGGTGATTATCGAGGTGACAACAGTGCCGGGCCGGAGGGATTAATTAACCAGGCAGCGTGCAGGTACCACCCGGGTCTGATTTATTGTGTGTGTGTGTGTGTGTGTGTGTGTGTGTGTGTGTGTGTGTGTGTGTGTTAGGATACGTGGGTGGGTGGGTGGGTGGGTGGGTGTGTAAGCGGGTAAGTGTGTGATATGGTATACACGCGTTCAAATACCGTCCACCCACTCACATAAAGGAAGGCATACACGCACTGTCCCCTCGTGTTGTATGCAGCTTCCATCGTTGCAATAAAGCAACTCTGGTTTGTATGGAAGTATTGAAGAGAAGGAGGAGGAGGAGGAGGAGGAGGAGGAGGAGGAGGAGAGAGGAGGAGGAATACAAAAGGAATACAACGTCCAAACACCAACAAACATAGAGATCTTTCTAGGCAGTTTGAGTAACTATTCTACACTATTAGTGGGAGAGACAGGATAGTAAAGAAGAAGGCTACTCCCCACTAACCCATCTCTCCAACCGAAGCTCGCCGGAAGGAGAGGGAGGAGGAGGAGAAGACACAAGATGAAGATTGTGGGAGGTGTATGAATGGAACCATGAAGTAAAGAGAGAGAGAGAGAGAGAGAGAGAGAGAGAGAGAGAGAGAGAGAGAGAGAGAGAGAGAGAGAGAGAG
>NC_087160.1:29336931-29341931 GCF_035594125.1 Scylla paramamosain
TGAGGCCCTCCAGCGAGTCATGATTGTCGTAGCCACTCCAGGAGAAAAATGTCCCAAGGGCTGGGCGAGGTTCCTGCAGGGGAGTAGTGGGTCCAGGGATCAAAGGGTGGGTTTAGGGAGTCTTTTGCAAGATGTAGAAGGAAAGTAAGCGTGTCCAACAGCCGTGGATCATTCAGGGAATCTGTTGGACTGTGCTTATTCTGGTTCACGTCCTGGCGAGCAGAGGGAGCAGCGGCAGCAGCAAGCGAGGGGGTGACCACAAAACTCGTAACTCTGCACGGAAGTTATTGCAAGTTTCTCCTTCCTGAAAGTGCAATCCCTTAAGCTTGGATATTGTACGTGTGTGTGTGTGTGTGTGTGTGTGTGTGTGTGTGTGTGTGTGTGTGTGTGTGTGTGTGTGTGTGTGTGTGTGTGTGTGTGTGTGTGTGTGTGTGTGTGTGATTTGTTTGTGTGCGTGTATCAGGTGTGGAGGGCGAAATGCGTCAGGAAAGGGCAGGAACATCGCGGTCAGGTGCTAATGAAAGGCTTCAATTTGTGTCCTGAAGAACGTCCACGCTGGAGACACAAGGCAGTGAGGGGAGGGCAGACCTGGCCTCTCCTCGTCCTCCTCCTCCTCCACTTCCTCTTCCTGTTCCTACTCCTATTGTCCTCCTCCTATTCCTCTTTTTCTTCTCTTTTTTTCTTCCTCTTCTTCTTCTTCTTTATCCTCCTTCTCGTCCTCGTCCTCCTCCTCTCCCTCTTCAATCTAAATCTCTATCTCGTCCTCCTTCACTTGCACCTCTCTCTCTCTCTCTCTCTCTCTCTCTCTCTCTCTCTCTCTCTCTCTCTCTCTCTCTCTCTCTCTCTCTCTCTCTCTCTCTCTCTCTCTCTCTTAACTGTGTGTGTGTGTGTGTGTGTAACTAACGCCCGGTGAACAAAAGCAAACCAGAAATGAATCAAGCATAAACACAAATAAACGAGAAGAGAGAAAAACAATGTGAGCAACAAAGATGTGATTGAGAATACAAGATTAAGGAAGGAAATACTGAGTTGATGAAATACGAATGAGAGAAAGAGAGAGAGAGAGAGAGAGAGAGAGAGAGAGAGAGAGAGAGAGAGAGAGAGAGAGAGAGAGAGAGAGAGAGAGAGAGAGAGAGAGAGAGCAAGGGAAGGAGGAGAGATAAGCAATAAGATGATGAACGTCAAGGTATTTCATCACACCAGGCAGATCTTATTTCGCGCAATGCAATTAGGAAGGTCACTCTTATTGGGGAAAATAATGGATTCTCCGCTGAACTTTGTGTGTGTGTGTGTGTGTGTGTGTGTGTGTGTGTGTGTGTGTGTGTGTGTGTGTGTGTGTGTGTGTGTGTGTGTGTGTGTGTGTGTGTGGAATAAGAAACAGTGGCGAGTCCTAGAGTGCAGAGATGACAAAGATAAAAAAAAAGGGAGAGAGATAGGGAGAGAAAGACGCAAGAGGTGAGAGGAAAGAAAAGAAGAATTGGGGAAAAGAAGAATTGGGGAATCGAAAGGAATGCGGAGGGAGACGAAGCAATACGGAGGAACACGAAACAATATGAGAAAAAGAAAACAAGGAGAAAGAAAAGAAAAAGGTGAAGAGAGGGAAGCAGAGGGTATAGAAAAGATGGAAGAAAATAAGAAAACGAACGAGGAGGAGAAGAAAGGTAAAGAGCAGGAGGTAGTGAAGGAGTAAGAAGGGTGAGAGGAGGAGGAAGTAGAGGAGGAAGAGGAGGGTATGATTGATAGCCAGACAAAGAGGAGGAGGAAGAAGAGGAGAAGGAAAGAAGAGGTGATAGGACTTGATGAAAGGGAAACAAGAAATATACACAGAGTGAGAAAGAAGGGAATATTGAAGGAAAGCGAGATAACAATGGCACAAGGAGAGACAGAGGAAAGGAGAGGAATGCAGGGAAGTGAAAGGAATGCATCGAGATGTGCTTTAGAGGGAAGGAGAGAAAGGGAAGGAGAGAGAGGAAGGGAGAAGGAAATGAGGAAGGAAAATGTGGAATTGCAGGAGGAAGAGAGAGAGAGAGAGAGAGAGAGAGAGAGAGAGAGAGAGAGAGAGAGAGAGAGAGAGAGAGAGAGAGAGAGAGAGAGAGAGAGAGAGAGAAAGGGGACTAGAAGGATGAAGAAGACACCTGCATTTACTCTGCAAATGAGTTAAAAGCCAGCAGCAGTAAAGAGATATATGAAGGGTGTCTTTCCCTATTCTTCCTTCAGTGCGGTTTATCCCTTCCTCCCTCCCTTCGTTCGTCCCTCGCTCCCTCTCTCGTTTCCTTCCTTCTTCCTTCCTCTAACCCTCACCTTCCAGCCATCGATGCATGAACACATAAGCCTGCTGGGAACCAAATTATGATTACACACACACACACACACACACACACACACACACACACACACACACACACACACACACACACACACACACACACACACACACACACACACACACACACACACACACACACACACACACACACAGGCCATATGAAAGTTAAACAAAGGCCTGAGGGAGAAAGTAAAAATAAAGTTCACAGTCTCCCTTCCTAGCGAGAACTCTGGTATGGAAAGCCTCTATTTTGCATATTCCCCTAAACTCTTCCTCTCCCCTTCCCCTTCCATTTCCTCCATTTCCTCCATTTCCCCCTTGCTTTCTCTTACGCACCCAACTTCCCCTTCTTTTCCCTCTTCCTTCCCTCATAGTGTCTCTATTATCGCAAGAAACCCTCCTCTTACTCCTCCTCCTTTCAGAACTTCCTTTGGCCTCCTCCAGCTGACCTCATTTTTCCCCTAACAACCCTCCTTTTCCTTCATCTTACATTCCTTCCACCAGTTTCTTTCTTCTAACGCCCCCTGATCACACTAACGTCCTTTCCTTCACCGCCAAAGGTTCCAACTCCTTCTTTACATCATTTAGCTCCATTGAATATCCCCTGGCCTCATCCAGCACCTCGTCCCTTCATCCACGTTAGGACAGTGCCCTCAAAGAAGCTCCATAAATCAGAGTGTTGCAGCAAAGGGTAATGTCAACCAGGGAGGACTCCGGTTGGGACCGCAGAAGACGCTGACGAAGGGAAAAATGTGAGGGTTTCGTGCCTCTTCAAGTGTTATGGCTCTCTTGCACGCAGCCACCCACACGCACGCACACACGGATTGGAGGTAAGTCAGAATCTCTCTCTCTCTCTCTCTCTCTCTCTCTCTCTCTCTCTCTCTCTCTCTCTCTCTCTCTCTCTCTCTCTCTCTCTCTCTCTCTCTCTCTCTCTCTCTCTCTGTGTGTGTGTGTGTGTGTGTGTGTGTGTGTGTGTGTGTGTGTGTGTGTGTGTGTGTGTGTGTGTGTGTGTGTGTGTGTGTGTGTGTGTGTGTGTGTGTCGATTAAAAAAAAATTCGCATATTTTCCTATTCTTATACGATATTCTTAGCCTCATTATCGCCACCTCTCCCAGTTCCCTCTTTTTTCTTTATATTCTGGGGCTCCTCTTTCTCCTGCTCCTCGTCTTCTTCCTGACTTTAGTTTTCCTCTTTCAATAACTTTCCCCTCATAATTTTACTAACAGCCCCAAGACGACCCACCATTTCCACCACCTCCTCCTTCTCCTCCTCCTCCTCCTCCTCCTCCTCCTCCTCCACCATCACCGGTAAGTTTATGAGCCACCTGCCAATCATTTCTGTGTCATAGGCTTCTGAAGGAAAATAATAATAAGGATAATAATATTTTCAGTAAGCTATATGATTTTTAAAGGGAGACTCACAGGAAAGATTTCAAGGACTGGTGGTGGTGGTGGTGGTGGTGGTGGTTAGGTTCAGGTTTTCTTCGTGTTTTTATTATACTTGACCTCGACTTATCAGAGTAATTGAAATCCTGCATCCCTTCACCTGCTCACGTCCCGGATATTGAAGCTAATTAGGGAGGAACGTAGGAAGGTCGTGTTCCGTGAAGGTATTTCGTACATAAATATTATTCCGTCCTTTCTGCAGGTTGCTTACGCGGACCCCAAAACCTCCTCAGACTCCTCATCTTGACCGCAAAACTTCTTCATATTTATGTTCCCCATAAACTTGCGTGCTTTTTTTTTTTTTTATCAATCCCGTTTCTTATATAGTTTGGACTTCTGAGTACAGTTTGTATAAGGTATAACTTTTTCTGCAATCAACGTAGAATTCCTGGTTCTATATTTTCTTCTTTCTTTTTTTTTATCACAGTTTGCTATTTTGCAGAGGGGTATTTGTGCAAAATATATTACACACACACCTTGATTCAACGTGCACTTTTTTTCAACATTTTACTTTATTTTTCATAAAATTAAAAACTATACAGGTGAAATTTCAGGTTTGCTCACGTCAGTTCTACTCGTTGGGTGAGTCAAAGTCAGGAATTCAGGCCAGCCCGTTCAGTCAATCAGTTATGTAGGCCAGCCCGTTCAGTCAATCAATTATGTATCTGTTAGCATCTTCCTCTGAGTCAGCGTGTCTGTCAGTCCACTTGTCAATCCTATCTAGGCATGCTCTTTTCATTTATTCATATGCTCTACCCACCACTCATCCACTCATCCACTATACTGAGGAGTTTACTGATCACCCGAGGCTACAAGTGCTAAGAAGTGGATAAATACAGTAAACGTTTTTGTATTTAAGGAGTGGCTTGGTACAATAAACGTTTTTGTACTTAAGGATCGGCTAGGTACAGTAATCGTTTTTGTACTTATGGAGTGGCTAGGTTCAATAAGTGTTTTTGTACTTAGGGAGTGGCTTGGTACAGTGAACGTTTTTGTACTTATGAAGTGGCGAAATGCATAAACGTTTTTGTACCGATGGAGTGGCTGAGTACAGTAAACTTTTCTTTATTTTACTTAAAAGACACAGTTACTTGCCAATCAAGATTCGAACAAGCATCATTCAACTTCTCCAAGGACTTTCCCACACATTCACCAGCATACCAGTTTGCCTTTCCGTCCATTCACGAGTATGTTTTGTTTCTCTCCTCTTATCTACTTATTCACTTCTTC
>NC_087160.1:29344431-29346931 GCF_035594125.1 Scylla paramamosain
AAGAGAGGAAAGGAGAGGAGAGGAGAGGAGAGGAGAGGAGAAGAGAGGAGGACGAGATGAAAGGAGGAGAGGGTGGTGATAGATTGGGTTAGAGAAGGAGGAAGAAGGTATTTAAAGAAAAGAGGAGAAGTGTGAGAGAAGTGATGCAAGAGGAGAGGAGAGGAAGAGGAGGAAAAATACCAAAGAATACGAAGATTTTAATAAGAAAAAAATAAGACATTTTGGTCCACGCAAGGTTTTTAGATGACGAGGCAAACAGAAGTCTGGACAAGAACAGGACTAGTAAGTGAGGTTCGTTTCATGTTGACCGTTGGATTTCAGGGATCTCTCAAGCACCTCACCAAGCTTTCCCGCCGCATGCAATCTACTACACCAGGGATTCTCAACCTTTAGCAAGCTGGCCCCCCCTAAAGCTAGTTGAATGCAATTGAAGCCCCCTTCCTCCCTGCGCTACCCACTCAATCACCTCCCCAACTATGCCACCATAGACAGATAGATAGATAGACAGACAGCTGCATCTCCCTTTGTATTAATAACCAGTGAGTCCGTGATTTTCTGTGATTTTTTTCCCCTCCTGTCCTGTGCTCGCGCCCCCTGCCCCCCCTCCCGTGAGAATGTCCGGGCCCCGCGTTGAGAACCACTGTACTACACCATTTATTTATCTTATTTATGTACTTTACTTTTTTTACGGAAGATGAAGTAAAACACGAACGTCGGAAATGTGATTTAAAGGTCAAGTGCCGATGAATTAAAGCAAATAAAATGATTAAACACGAATTAGTCTAAAACAAACAGCGTCAACGTGCTTATTAAGGCGAATTTTCAAAGTTTTGAGTGCATGTACCTGAGTGAACAACATTTGAACGAAGTCCATTGCATGTTTCCGACTTGATTGGAGGAGAAGTACTTGGCTTCATTCGTTTGAAATATTTTCCTTACTATCTTGAAACCGTCATTTGGATTAAAGTTTGTAAGATCAGCCTCAAGAAAGTCACCAAGATTAGTGTTTGCGGGTCCCTTGAATTCTAAAAATTGTTATAAGCTCTCCTACTTGTCAGTGCTTAGCGAAATAATTTATTTAGTTCTTTAGAGGAGGAGGAGGAGGAGGAGGAGGAGGAGGAGGAGGAGGAGGAGGAGGAGGAGGAGGAGGAGGAGGAGGAGGAGGAGGAGCCTCACAAGGTGACCTGTCCTAAGACTACTAAGATGATAGTTGAAGAGAAGTACAGCAAAGCAGAAGGCTCTCTCCCCACCTTTCATTCCCTCCAGCATATGCCGTACAGGAAACAGGTTGGAAATAAATACCTTACGGGGTAAGTAAGAGAAGTAAAAAATCCCTAAGGAAATTTTTATAGGAAAGAATGAAAATAGATGAAATGAGGTGCCTCCATTTCCTGGAGGCAAGGAGTTTTAATCTCGAACGAACAAACGCTGCTAACCGCGGATTGAGGCAAAATATTTATCATGACGGCGTTTAAAATTCTCTACGGTATTGCAGTCTATCACGTCTCGAGGAAGCCCCATTCCATAGACTGACGACACGATGGAAAAATTATGTTTTTGATTCATGGGAGTTGAAGGATTTTTCCAACAATTTTACGACCGTTTCCTAGTGTGTAATTTGAATAGTCTAACGTGAAATACTTACTGCAGTCCATGTTATCAATGCCTTTAATGATTTTAAACATTTGTATTAAGACGCCTCTTAGTCTTCTTTGAGTTAATGGGAATAGATTTAATTCTTTATGATGCTCTTCATATGACTGGTTTCTAAGGATTGGTATAATTTTTGTTACTCTACGCTGAACACGTTCTAATTTATCAATGTGTTTCTGGTAATAAGGGCACCATGCTTGAACGCAATATTTCAAAAGTAGGAGGAGGAGGAGGAGGAGTAAGAGGAGAGTATGGTAAGTAGAGTAGGGGAAAGAGTTGGCAAGTAGAGAGAAATAAGGTGGAAAGAAAAGGACAGAAGGAAAGGAAAGGACAAAAGACTAAGGGAGTGGAGGGAGCTATGGACAGAGAAGAGAACAGGCAGCGATGAGACACGAGAGGACAGGAGAAAAACACATTACAGGCTGCAAGACGGTGGTAAGAAATTACATGGTTAAACAAAAGGAAAATTAGATGTCCGCAAGGAAGTGATCAATGAATAAATAAATAAATAAAACAGGACAAAAAAAAGGAATCAGGAAGCAGAGAAAAATGGAAAACACGGAAAGGGAAAGAGGAAAAGGACTAAAAACAGAAGGAAAATAGAAATAAACAAGAAACAAAGGAAAGTAAGGAAAAGAATATGAAATAAGAAGCAAAGTAAGAAAGGAATATGAGAAATACCGAAAAAGAAAGAGGAAAAGGATTCAAAGCAGAAGCAGCAGATTATACAGAGGGGAAAGGAAGAGGAAGTAAGACGGAAGACTGGCCGCTTGGGAAAAAGATGAAGAGCGGAAAGAAAAGTACTACAGACGAAGATGTATATATATATATATATATATATATATAT